>NC_090895.1:13321832-13324332 GCF_036669925.1 Montipora capricornis | reverse complement strand
CAACCAAAAGCAGAGTTAACTGGTTTGGGTTTTGGTTTATTCCAAAGCCTCCAGCGCCGTTATGCTCAATAAGGGTAACAGTGGCTCTGTGAATGAATTACGAAATCAGAAGTTACGCATGCGCAAAATTTGTCACCCGCTCGATCCAGTCCGCGCGCAGGTGGAACTGCAAGGATGCAGGGGGCACGGATTCATAAATGACCATCCAACTGTTTGTGGAACAAATTGCGTTGGCAATTCAGAATCTAATAGGGAAAAGAGAGGAAAAGCAACTATTAAAGAACGCAGTTTTTAGATTGAATACAGGTGTTTATTATATACATAATGAGTGAGATTTACCCACTGAAAAGGCGCGAAATAAATTCGGTCCACAAGCTGGTCTAAGAACCCAACAGCCAATCAAATGGCGCGTATCACGATCATGTTTTTTGACGTGTGAGCCGTAAACAAGGTGAATTTCATTCAGCTGGCAGTGTTTCGCTTGTTTGAGAAATTTTAAGCCTTCGTTGATTTCACCCCGGGATGAAAGGAAAACAGTTTCATCCCGAGATGAAATCAATGTCGAAAGCTACCTCGATGTGCTAAACAAAAATATGGTTAAGAACATTTAAAGTTCTCAACTTACCTTCCACTACAACTCGCGGCACTCATGGGGGTAAATCTGTTCATTACAAAATGGCCGTCCTTGCCGTAAACTGATATGCACAGTATGATCATTCACCGCTGGTCATACGTAGGGAGGCACAGAAAAATGTCATTTCGGCTCGGGACAGAAAAGAATCAAGTGTTTACATGGATTTTTGATCCCGGGATGAAATTTCTTCCCGGTGCTGAAGACCGGGATGAAATTGTCCCGCGATGAGCAAATTTCACCCCGGGATCATGTAAACACCAAAAGCCAAATGACCAGACACCGAGTTGTTACTCATTCCGGGATGAAACTCGTCCCGGGATGAGTTCTCTCATGTAAACAGCGCCTTATACGTAATACGTAGGGCGTATCGACTCTGGGGCGGAATGACCAGTTACCGTCACATTCCTAATCCGCTGTCACATCGGATTTGCACCTCCCGCGAATTTGGAACCCCTTTCGTGGATTTGGACCCTCGAGAAATTAAATTTTTTTTACAGCACGGTACGAAGGAGAGGATGAGTAAGAGAATAAAATTATGCCAAAAAAAAGATAGGTCACCAACCTCGTTTAGGAGAAAACAGAAAGCAAACCAAGCTCGACCCCTCGACAACACGTCTCCCCGATAGCGTGGTTGCACTTTCACTGTCGGACTGAAATGTTCTTTAGCATCATCAAGGCTATCACTCGACTTTTTGTTTTGCGAGAGTCTAAAAAGTTTCCTGTTTTGCTCTTTACTGCTGTGCTCTGAAAACGGCCATTCTTCTTTCTAGCGAGCTTTCCCGCACGAAAGGTCGCCATTTTGAAACGTTTTTGGCCACGTTCGATCTATATATCAATATTCACACATGGCTACGAGTCTTTATGGTCAAATTTAAACATTGTTTTGTTTAAAAATATCCTTTGAGATTTGTGAGAGAAAGAAAACAGAACTGAGCTGTGAAATTTGACCATAAAGCCTCTTAGCCATGCCTGAATGCGAACGTGGCCTACGCTGTGTTATGCGCAGAACAGGATGCGCAGTGCAATACTAGGAAATCACCTTAAGGAAATATGGTAACCCATCGATGCGAGAAATTTTCGTTTGATAGCCATGGCGTCATCGACCGTCCGTCCGTACGTACGTAAGTCCACCCCTAACGCTTCTATGTATGCCAAGGTGAACAATATCATGCTAAATTGCTGACCAGTTTCACGTGACCATATCGCGGGCTCACCGCGGTCAGCTGTTTTTTTTTAAGCACTGGTTTTCGATTGGATTGCAGGCTCAATCCAGGTTAACTCACCCAAACATAAGCGGAGCTTCATTTTTCGTGCGCCTTCTGTGGCTCGCCGCGGCTACACGGCCATGCTACGACAACTATAGTTCTTACAAAGTCAACGCTTTTCGTGTTCAGTTGGAAAACGATTTGGAACATGTTTTCTTTCTGCATTTTTCGCAGGTTTCAATCCAGTTTGACATATCATGATAGCTGTGGTCCACACAGGCGGCTACGCAGTTATTCAAGTCAATCAATCAAAGGGATATAAACTTAAAGCTGAGTGTTTATTTTTAATTTTCTTATATCTGCTTTTTTCTCTGTATTGCAATTTTTAACACATCTTTAGAAGCTCTGATAAGGTTACATGATGCCTGGAGGACCTATGACTAGAACAGAAACGAAAGGAGAGCGAAAGAGAACGACAACGACAAAACAATACCAGTAGTAGCTCATACTTATCGGAAGACGTTATTCCACATATTCTTTCCTTGGGCGCTAAACCGTTTGTTATTTTCAAAAAGTGGTTTAATCGGTTTTTCCTTTGTTCAGGAATGAAAAGTGTCAACTGGAATTAAATAACAGTTATCTGTACTCTTTTGGACATAAA
>NC_090895.1:13301832-13304332 GCF_036669925.1 Montipora capricornis | reverse complement strand
CAAGAGCCTTCTCTTCCGTTGAGCATCATTTCTGGCTCTCCTACTTTGTCTGATCTACAGCTTGTCGCTGCAGTTGATTCGCAACGTTCTACTGCTTCTGATCAAGCTATTACTGCAATGGAGATTCCTGAGGATCCTGGCCCTACAGTTCTGCTGCGCCCACCACAGATTCCTATCCGTCCTCCACCTCTTCGAGTTGCACCGAAACGCAAGCCTGCCAGGTTAGACTTCACAGATGGTCCACCTGCGCGTAAATCAACTTCGCCTATGCCGGTCAGTCCTAGTAAAAAGACTAAGAACCCTAACCCTTCATGACTTCCAAAATTCTTTCCTTAAATTGTCGTGGTTTCAGTAAGTGTTTCCAAGATTATCTCATAGATAGTCTTCGTACCTCTTATGACGTTTTCTGTTTTCAGGAAACGCAGATTACTGATCCTGAGGTTTTCCGCGTTTTCTCTTGTGCCTGGCGTGGACCTTGTTTTTGGTCCCCTGCTGTAGGCAAACAAGGTGGTGTTGTTACTTGCCTTTCTGAATCTTTTTCCGGTCGCTGGAAAAGAGACACGTCGAGGAGGGTTGTTAGTCTATTGTTCAAACTTGACGATCTAAGATTAATTTAATTAACATTTATGCTCCCACCAACTTGGCCGTTTGTTTTTCAGAAGTTTGCATGAGTACTTTCATCTTCTGATGTCTTAATAATTGCTGGTGATTATAATTGTTACGATCACAACCTTGATAAGTTTGGCGGCAGCTTTGTGCCTGCTAAGTGCCTTACTGATTTTCGTTCAGCCTTTTCTTTAATTGATGAGCTACATCCGAGATTGTACCAGTGCATATGGTTTAATTCGGATTTTTCAATTGGTTCGCGTTTAGATAAGTTTTTTGTTTCTAAGAACTTCATGCCTTCTGTTGTTTCCTGTGAAATCAGCCCTTGTGTTTTTTTTCCGACCATGATTTTGTTTGTCTGTCCTTCCAGCCCACTGGGAATAACCTCCGTGGTCCTGGCATTTGGAAGTTTAATAATTCACTTCTGAATGATGATGTGTTTTCGCCAATTGCTTGCAACACTTTCCTTCGGTTAAAAATTTGGTGGGACTTTTTTAAAATCTCTATCCACTCTGAGATAATTTTCTTTGCCAGGGAAAAGAGCAGGGATCTCTCGCACGAGCGTGTTCTTTTAGTTAACCGGATTATTAAGCTAAAACTTCAGCTTACTTCTGGTACTCACTCAGTTAGTCCTGAAATTTCCGAGCTCGAAAGTAAGCTTAAGGTTCTTACCTTGGAAAAGTTAGACTGGTCTAAAATCCGTTCAGTGGCTTGAGGAGGGAGAAAGGAGGGAGAAAGGCGATTTTTCTTTAAGCTTGAACGTGAACGCTTTGAGCGTAATATTGTTTCTTCTATTCTTAATTCTGACGATGTAGAGGTGTTCATGCGTGAAGAAATTGAACGTGCGCACGTGCACTTCTATTCAGATCTTTTCACTGATGAGCCTATTGACGCGTTTTTTAAACAGCGTTGTTTAGAATCCGTTGAAAAGTCCCTTTCTCCCCCTCAACGCGATTCGTGCGAGGGAGCCTTGTCTCTTGAGGAATTAACTAACTCTGTTAAGAGTCTTAATACCGGTAGTCACCGGGATCTGACGGACTATCAGTTGAATTTTATCTTCATTTTTGGGAGACTTTGGGCCCCCTTTTACTCCGTGTTTCTAACCAGTGTTTCTCCGATGGCGAGCTTTGTGGCTCGATGAAAGGTAGCGTCACCCGCCTAATTTTTAAGAAGCGTGGTGATATTAAGCACTTAAAAAACTGGCAGCCCATTTCTCTTTTGAATGTGGACTATAAGATTATTTCTAAAGCGACCACTTCTCGTCTTTCCAAAGTTCTTGAATATAATGTCCACCCTGATCAGACTTGCTCAGTACCTGGCCGAAGTATGTTTTCTAATGTTACTCTTTTGTGTGATGTTTTGGACTACATTCAACGGACAGATGAATCCGCAATCGTAGTCAGCCTTGACCAGGAGAAAGCCTTTGACCGTGTCAACTGTTCCTTTCTCTTGCATCTTCTCCAGGTTTATGGTTTTGGACCCGAGTTTTGCCGTTGGATCTCAACATTTTACAATGGTGCCTTTATGCAGATTATCTTAAACGGTTGGCTATCTCAGAGGATTTCTCTTGCGCGCGGGGTGCGTCAGGGGGACCCTTTGTCTCTCTTACTTTATGTCCTTTGTGTTGAGGTATTAGCGTCCCTCGTTCGCCGTTGTCCAGGGGTTGAGGGGTTCCTCCTCCCTGGTGCCAGAGGGCGGCAAGCACGTGTTCGCTTGTATGCCGATGACACTACGACTGTAAGCAAGGATCTTCGATCCTTGTCTAATCTTTTCAGCTGTGTTAATGTCTATGAAAGGGGCACCGGTGCCAAACTGAATCGCACCAAAACTGAAGCAATGTGGCTGGGGGCCTGGACGTTTCGTTCTGATGAGCCTTTGGGCCTCACCTGGGTTA
>NC_090895.1:13294332-13296832 GCF_036669925.1 Montipora capricornis | reverse complement strand
CTCCAATAGTGGGGCGGCTTGAGTGTGGCATTTTTCCAAGTGATCCCAAAGGATTTTGGGAACATGAAGGTTATGGGATTTTAAGTGTATTCAAAACAGATTGGAATACATTTGGAGGTATGATTATGCAGGGTTCAAAATAATGTCACAGCTTGTACTTCAAATTTGTAGGCTTTTTTTGTAAAAGCTCATTTTTACCCGGCTGTCAATAATGAAGGAGCATGTACTCAATAGTCAACAACATGGTTTGCTACATTACTAAAGGAGTTAAAATGTACTGCGAGAAATTAATTATCAACTATAATTAATTTATGACAGCATTTTCATGGAACTGATATTTTGGAAATCAATCTAATTATCGGCATCATGAAGTTTGAAAGGCAGCTGATGCACATTCTATGAACCTTTTTTTTTATTTTCCTCGATTTACGTGTGTGTACTTCTGTGCAAATAAACAAGAATCTCCCAAGAACCCGTTGGCTAGCACGTGACCAAAATTATTCCGAATAGGCCTTATGCATGATGACGAGATATCCTTAAAAATTCACCATCAATCCTCGTTTGCACAAAATTATTCACATCATCTGGATGTGAAATACCCTTCGCACTCGGGTATCCTTTTCAAGTTTGCTCCTTTGGGAGCTGAAGCTAAAATTTGCAAGTTTGATTTTCAAAATCGAGGCTTGGTGGTGAAATCAGCTATTCAGACGTCATCACGCATAAGGGCTATTGAAATTTCACTTTTTTCCTTGAGAAATATAGGAAGTATTAACTGATTTTAAAAGCGATTTCACACATATATCGCATGCTTCGGAGTGCTAAATCTTCATTTTATTTAACGTGTTTCCCTTCCAATTCCAAGTAAAGCATTGCAAACGGATTGGCTCTCTTTTTTAGGTGGCTTTGTCTTGACAAACCGTCACGCTTCTTCACTCGCAAACATGGGATATCCGTTCTGTCCAGCAATATGAATACAAACTTGACTTTAATTTGAACAATAAATTTTAATTAAACGTGCACAAACATGAAAGAGGTAACGCAACGGTTTTTTGAAAAAAACTTGCATTTTCACGCTTAAACAAACTCGTCGTTCATGGTGAACCACAGACACCCCAAGCTCAGTGTGAGGGGAAAGCCAACCACAGGTGCCCCAAGCTCAGTGTGAGGGAAAGCCAACAAAATTATAAGGAACTGTATGAGAATCCCGATAGAAGACCTGAAAAGATAATTTTACGAAAAAATTCTGGATTAAAAAGCCTAACCTTATTGCCATTGTGGGTCGTTTCTTCCTGTGTGGTTTTTTTTCCAGATTCGACGCGAATTAAGCCGTCATCAGTTCCTCGGTTGTCATCGGTTATGGTAAATTACCAAGCTGAACTCTGAGTTCTCACGAGTCCACCAAATAAAGTCAAATATTCCTGGTTAAAATGTTCCCAGGGCCACAAATCCACTGTAGAATTCAAGGGTAAAGGTTTTTCTTTCATTTCAATCCGCTAGCCGCGCATTGAAGCCCTGCCGGCGACGTCAGGCGGCTGTTAGTGTCCCAAAGGAAACAATGGAAAAGAGTCTCTTTCACATTGAACACCACACGGCGACCTTGATTTTGCACTTGGTTACGAGTCTTTGTTTGTTTTTGTTTGTCGTCCCTGACGACGTTACCGAACAAAGAAAAACAAAGACTCATTACCAAGCCACAAACAAAGACTCGTAACCAAGCGAAAACTCAACGGTCGCCGTGTGGTGTTAGAGGTGAAAGAGGCTTTTTTACATCGTTTTATCTTTTCGTTTGGGACACTAACAGCCGCCTGACGTCGCTGGCAGGGCTCCGATTGCACGGCTAGCGGATTGAAATGAAAGAAAAACCTTTGCCCTCGAATTATACTGTGGATTTGTGGCGTTTAGAGCATTTAAACCAGGACTATTGGACTCCATTTCGTGGGCCCTTGAGAATTCAGTGTTCAGTCTTGGTATTTTACTATAACCGTTGACAACCGAGGAACTGATAACGGCTTAATCAGTCGCGTCGAATCTGGAAAAAAAGCGCACAGGAAGGAAGAGACCCCAAATGGCAATAAGGTTCTGCTTTTTAATCGAGAATATTCTCGTAAAAGTATCTTTTCAGGTCTTTTATCGGGATTCCCATAAACATCCTTATCATTTTTTTTGGCTTTCCCCCACGCTTAGCCATGGGGCGCCTGTGAGATCACAGCTAGAAATGACACCTGGAACTCGATAATCGGCAGGTACGGTTGATATTTAACAAAAATTAATGTAAATCTCATCGTCTTTACCATGTGGTTTCAATAAAAACAGTCATGCTTCAAAGTTTCGCAGGTTCCGCAGTCTGCAGTTCTTCGAAGTAGTCTTAGCCTTCGCGATGCCTTTTAAAAGATGGCTAAGGGGCCTAGCGAGAATGAAAGCAGTAGTGTACAAACTGCGGAGAATAAATAAATTGTTATCTGTAAGTCATGGTAATTTTGCACCTTCGTGCCCCATTTAT
>NC_090895.1:13254332-13271832 GCF_036669925.1 Montipora capricornis | reverse complement strand
GTTTTATAATCCCTTCATCTCTTCACCTTTAAAACTTTAAAAGTTTTAAAACTGCAAATCTATCAACCTGTATTTTTTACTTGGAAAAAATTACAAATGGTATCCTATTTTTCTTTAAAGTCGACATATTTTAGGTGAAACCCTTACATGTGCTTTTTTTTTCGAAGAAACCTCAACTTTACCAAAATGTCTTAAATCTTAAGTAAACGGAACCGAATTGATCAACAGCAGCCTCGAAGCAGTCGCCAGTTCTAATGTACCGGAGATTAAGAGCTGCTGGTTATGTTAAATCTTTGACAGGTCTCTTTTTAACATGTTTTAACTGCTTTGAGTCAGTTAATCAACTAAACGTACTGTTTTGGCTTGAAGTCGTGATGTATAAATTGAAATTTAAGGAAAATCAGATTCTTCATTCAAGTATCCGAAAGAAAATCGCAACATAACATTTACTGCCAACGATATAACAACAGACAAGCACGGTTATCCGTCAAATTAGGTGTTAGGGTTAAGGGCCTCCACAGACGAGGCGAGTTGCCATGAACAACTATTTCCAGTCGATTATTAACTTAATCATAAAAATTACAATTTCGTCGATTGTGATTGTTTAAAAAAAAAAACGCGTATTTTCCACTAATTTACTTAGTTGTTATCGGACAGTTTGTTATCGGATAGTTTCAATAAGCCAATCACATTCAAAATTGAAGTTTAAATCAATCAATCATATTCAAAGTTGTAGTTTACATCAACCAATCACAACCTTGGTTTGAATCACCATAGAAACAGTGTACAGGCTCCTAAATTGGGACTTTCTTTCTTTCTCTTAGAGCGACATTAAATAATTTACGACTTCTTTGTCTGTCTTTGAGAATGCACATTTTCCCTTTCTTTCATAACTTGGCTCTCTCATTCACCAATCAAAATGCTCTCCTGCGTTCTGTTACCTGAAAACTGAATTTCTCTCAGCCAATAAAAATGACGAAAATTATCGAAATATATTATAAGCTAGTTTAACAATGGAATTATTTGTGAAAACAAATTTATCCTAACGTTCTAACCTTCGTTTTCTTTGTTGACGTAGCTGGCCAATGATTCTCATCAGCAAAACAGAACTTCAACTTTCGAGTTAATTTCTTCACCTGAGTGCCTTGCCTGGCTGACAGTATTTAATATAGAGACTGTTGCTATAGTTATACTTAATGCCCTTACAATTATTATTTACCTGAAAGAGCAAATTCTACGCTAGCGTAGCATGTACTTGGTGATCAGCCTGGCAGTTGCAGACATGTTTGTTGGAGGCGAGAGGATCTACCAGATTCTGTCTCTGGGAAAGGATTGTAACTTTTGGACCATTAAGCTGTATAAGATCGCCACTGTTCATACATTTTCAATCTACTTCTTTCCAGCAGCCTCTTTAACAAACCTTGCCGTTATTTCTTGGGAGCGAATGCACGCAACGTTTCGTCCATTCAAGCATCGCCTCATCAAAAAGACGATATTTGGAGCGGCTGTTGTGACTGTTTGGTTTACAGCTGGCCTTTTTACAGCCATCGTTTTGTCGCCGTTTCTGTTTGATATTAGTTAGAGTTACGTGAATGGAGCGTACTTTTCATTCCTATTATTTTGCCTTTTTAATATCTTGGTTTGTTACACGGCCATCGCTACTAAATTGTGCTGTGGAACGCATCCCCGACGTCATGGTGCAATGCGTAGAGACAAAAAATTGACCAAGACAGTGTTCATTGTAACAGTTGTATCCTCAATCTTAGTGTTGCCACGGATTGTTTTCTGGGTTCATTTTTATTTTCCTTTAGGTGATAAATTTGATAAAATTTCTTATCAAGCACGGTTGCATTTAAAATATTCTGTAACCTGCTTATTTTGCGCAAACTCATTTATAAATCCAGTGGTATATGTATTTAAAATGCCAGAGTTCAAAAGAGCTCTGTTTTTGTTATTGTGTTGTAGATACCACTCGGAACGAGTTCAAGTTTTTCCTCTCAGTGACATATAAGTTGCAATGTTTCGCTTAGTAAGTGCCACTGTGACCAAAAGAATCAATTTTTATTTCTTTGGATTTCAAAATTATGTTAACTAAACACTAAGCGACCAAAGTTTAAGCCTTGATTTCAAAAAAGACACCTGTTTATTTTATTTTAGATTTCTAGTTTCTAAAGAAATTGTGGTGCTGCGTCGGTGCAAGTGTGAAACATGAACATTTGGTTTTATCAAACGAGTTGGTAAAGGTCAAATTACCACCGTGAAAGATTTGGAAAGCCGACGTTTCGAGAGTAGGTGAGCGTAAATGAAATTCTGTTGGTTTTTTCGTTCTGTGACTTTTGTAGTGCGGTTTCTCGACCGATTTCTTGGGCACGATGTTTGCCTGTGGTGACAGCGGGGTCAGGGCACATTTCCTTGCACTTGCTATTAAAATCGGAGTCGTCACTACAGAGGCGTCTCAGTGAAAGAAATTGAGAAAATGAAGTGGCATATTTTACGTGTTGTGGATGAGAGGACGAATGCAGCAAATAGCCATGGGAATATGTTGGTTTGTAGTGTACGCCGAGAAGGATTTGAACCGGAATGATATTTAGGCTCCGTTTACAGCTGCTATTGCTTCGACTTCAGAATTTTTGTTTTCCAAAATCTTAAAGGAAGGACAGAGAGAATGCAATGGAAGAATGGTTTGTAGGAAAGGAGACATTATAGTCGTACTTCCTACGGGATATAGCAATAGTGTTATTTACAGTCCCTAACATTTTAGAAAAAAATGCATTCTTCCACTTCCACCGATTCGAGACCGTTTGTAGTTGTGGTAAGTCCTTTGGAATATATTCGGAAGCAACAAGTTCCAAAAAAGACCGAATAGGGCTTTAGTGCTGCCACATTCGGGGAATCAGCTGTGAGATTGACAGAGAAATTCGACACTGTATACGGAAGCGCTGAACGATGGTTTAATGGCACACTTCTCACAAAATGATAATTGAGTAGCTGCTGCTGTAATACTAGACATTTTCCACATATTGCAGAGATATTAGCATCTTTTATAATTATTGTCACCTCAAATAATCGAGTTTAAATAAAGTTCATGATACTGTTGATCGGCTTTTTTTACAATTTTACCTTGAAATTCTTTGTTTCTTGATGGATTGAACAGAGAAACCGCAGCAACTGTCAAGTGGGATTTGCAGAAATACCTTTGATTGAATGGATAAAGTCTGCTGGATTTTGCAGACATTCCAGCTAGAGTTACATTTTGTTTTCGTCTCGTCTTTCCTCGAATCGCAACGTGCAGGTAATTTCCGGTAAAATCTGATTGGCTCACATTTATAGCATGACACATGATATCATCACTCTTGACAGGTGGGCGGCAGACGACTCGTTAAGAAATTGTATCAGGCGTACCTACTCCGAAGAAAAGTACTCACCTGACCGCAGGTTACTCTCTGCTGGATGACAGAAGTAGCGCCGACCCAGTCATCGATGAAACGTTTGTAAAGATCAGGCTTTGGTCCAATGTAGCGAGAGAAAAATTCATTTTCGATATAGCCTACGAAAAGGTTGGCGTCGCTGGGGCCCATTTTGGTTCCCATTGCAACGCCGTTG
The DNA here is from genome assembly GCF_036669925.1 of Montipora capricornis. Taxonomy (NCBI): domain Eukaryota; kingdom Metazoa; phylum Cnidaria; class Anthozoa; order Scleractinia; family Acroporidae; genus Montipora; species Montipora capricornis. The sequence goes on along the minus strand of NC_090895.1, from coordinate 13,268,229 downwards.
ATTTGTTTGAAGTAGTTGTCGCCAAATCAAATTAAAAACAGTAGAGTGTGAGGACCAGTTAAGCCAGACGAAGTAAAAGATTCCGAGCTAGGTTTTTTAACATGACGTTGGTTCAAAAATATTTGAGTTCTTGGAGGCCTTCATTGTTGGAAAATACGGTGTATAAAGATATTATGCCCACAGCGAAAATGATTTTGTTCTCTCCCGAGAAATTGAAAGTACGGAAAATGTGAAGTGCATAGTTGCTGTCTTTGATATGAAGGTAGTGACATGACTATGGCATGGGTGTCATGATTTTGTCTAAATAGCTCGAAATAAGTTCACTTCGGCAGCTGCATGCTGAAACAATCGGGCGGCCTGGGCTGTTAGGTTTGCGAATTTTAGGTTTGAAGTAAATGCATGAAGTCCTAGGAGTACAGTATGTTGCCCAGTTTCCGGCCACTTTAGTTTGTAATCGCCCTAACTTCTTGTTTATGCACGGAAACTTTCTCATTTTTCTACAAGAGACAGTTCATTTACTTACCTTTAAAATATACGGAGATCGGCTGCCCACCTCAAGTACTAAAGAAATTATGCCATTTTTTGCAAAACTAGTAAGTTGCCCAGTTTCCGGCCAGCGAGTCCAGTTTCCGGCCATCAATAGAAAGCAGAAATTTCATTCAATCCGCTCGACTAAACGGACTTCCGAGGCTATCTCGATGTGGCTTTAATAGCGACTGTACGTTATGGCATTAGAGCAAAATGGTTACTTAGGGGTGTATGGTAGGGCATAGATAGCTGCTAACTATGGGTAGGGTATAACCTTGACAAAGCCCGCGCGATATTTCTCTGGGAAGAGGCACGGGCAATTAACACAGCACATCTGAATTAATATGTACCTCATTACGCCATGCTTGCTTAAGCTATGTACATTTCATTAATTTCTCGAGTAGTAAGTTATAAAATTTCATTAATTCAAATAAGTTTTAAACAATCTATCTGTGAGTGCAGATCAGTGGCCGGAAACTGGCGTAGTATGCGAAAATCTTAGCTAGGATTTAGACTTCTGACGTTCGCAAACAGCTACGTTCTAGCTTATGATGACAGGTCCCTTAATTACTTCCATCTTCAATGTAAATTATTTCAAAAATTATCAAGCTCCGTGAACTATTTCCTATTAAACGAGTTATTTATTTACGTACGGTAGCTTCGCTGTCCAGTGAAAAGGCCAAAAATTAGCCGGTAAGATTTTACTCACCTCAACAAAATCCCTTCTTGTTCGCTCGTTTCTCAACAAAAAAGCCCGCCTAAACCATCAGTTGATAGCGGAGATGTTCGTTTTTTTCCAACGGATCGCTTCGGTGGACGAAGAGTTAAAATCCCATCGAAAATAACCGAGTTTACCCTTTTTTGGCCGGAAACTGGTACCGGCCGGAAACTGGGCAACACACTGTAGTGATGATCAGATTTTGGGCGGTGACTGGTACTTCTTGTTTGGTTATGAGTTCCTGGATGGTTTCTTTGACAATTTTTTGATTGGCGTAAGCTACGTCTATGGTGTAAAAAGTGGTGTCCGAAAGTTGCTGCATTGCTTCTTGTTGGTAGAGGTCTGTGCGCCAAACGACTAGCGCGCAGCCTTTACCACGGGCTGCTTTGATGATGAGGTCATTCCGGTTTTTGAGATTTATGAGAGCAGTCCATTCTTCTTTAGAAAGGTTGAAAACGTTCGTAGTCTGATATGGCAATTAGCATTGGATGGGTGACCGCAGATCATTTCCCGAGTTTTTCACTTTCCTTCTCCTTTTTTTTCTTGTTCTTGTTGTTTTTCTTTTTAGTAGTCCCTATCCTGTAGAAAGCGACAAGAAAAGACTCTTACCAGGCCAGCCTGACCCGCTGTTTTAACTCGGGCCCTTTCACGCCAGATGTTTTTGCGCCATCACTGCTGTTATGGTTACAAACTGGTTTTGCATAAACATTTATAACTTTTTTCGCGATTTCGCAGATGATATCCTTGTGGAAAATCATGGCCGCTTATGGAATTCCAGGAAAGTTAATCACCATAGTCAAGCTTTTCTATAACAACTTTATGAGCTCCGTAGAACATGATGGAAGGTACTTGGAGTGGTTTGTGATCGAGTCAGGGGTAAGGCAGGGGTGTGTCATGTCGGGTTTTCTATTTTTGTTAGTGATTGATTGGATAATGGCAACTACCACAAAGAGGAGGCGCTGTATCACCTTGGATAGGTTCCAAGTGCTTGAGGACTTAGATTATGCTTACAATTTAGCGCTGTTGCCCGCCACTGATAGACAGCTGGTATTGAAAACAAATGAGTCGGTCAGAGTCTGGACAAGAGTGGGTCTGCAGGTGAATACCAAGAAGTCAATGGTAATGAGTGTTGCGCCGACTCCCAGCCAGTGATAACCATTAATGGGGAGGAGTTAGAGAATGTGAGCACCTTTACACACTTGGGGTCTGAGATTAACTGTGAGGAGAGCTCCACAACAGATATTAATTGTCGCATTGGAAAGGCACGATCGGCCTTTACTACGATGAGGAAGATCTGGTCATCAAACCAATACAGCAGAGGGACAAAATTGCGAATGCTGGAAAGTTAACAAGTGGGATGGTGACAGGCTTTATGCTTTCCATAAGAGATGCTTGAGAAGAATTTAGTCTGGCCTAAGATAGTAAACAATGTAGAACTCCACAGACAAGCAGGAATACCACCAGCGACAAGCATGATTAGAGCTAGAAGATGGGAGTGGTTGGGGCACGTCTTACGTAGAGAACCTTTGGATGACAAGAGAATCGCACAGAGTTGGTCTCCAACAGAAAAAAGGAGCAGAGGCAGACCGAAAGATACGTGTCGTAGGGTAGTAGAAAAAGAGGGGATTAAATTTGGGTGGAGAAGCTTGGCTGGTCTTCAACTAGCTAGACATGTCAGAACAGAAATCTTTTGTTCGTGTCCTATGCGCCACTGGGCGCGGAAAAGGCTTATGATGATGATGACCCAGCTTTCTGGAGTGCAGACTTAAAGCAAGGAAACGAAACTCAGGCCCTGCTTTTTCGTCTCATCCATAGAGCTGATGAGGCATTAATTTGATGGAACAGATGTAGAGTGAAGGCGCAAACCTAACGGTAGTGATTTACAAAGAGTCGAAATTAATTTCCATGAACCCTAGCCCGCGTAGCGACCCAAAAAGGACTGGGAAGGAAGGAAGGAGAGGGAGGACCTGCAACGAACCCACATTTGTTTCTCTACTAACTTTCAATATATGAACGCCTAGCTCTAACCTTTCCTGTGAGTGACAGACCGCGGTACAGCCGCGGTACTTGTTTATTTCATGAACAAAATGGCGAACTCGGAAGATGATAGCTTTGAGGCGAAATGAAGTTCCAGAATTTAAGTTTTGAAAAAAAGAGCAACGTAATGCAATAAGGCAGGCTTTTCCTTAAAAAAACCTTTGGCAGTATTGTCGACTGGAAACGGAAAGAGCTTCATTTTTCAAATGTTAGTTCTTATTCAGGACCAATTAGCGAAGAAAGGCCCACTTTGCTGGTGATATTACCTATTGCAGGCATTATCAAAGACCAATTCGAGATCCCCATCTCTTTTCTTTCATTGATGTACATTTTATCAACCAACCAAATGTAAGAAAATCTACGGATATTTCGACCCGTCATATTACAAAGTTCTGCGCCAGAAACTACCATGCGCTTATGACAATGAACACAGCTGGAAAAGGACCAAAACAAAAGGAAAACAACCCAATTGAAGTATGTTCTTTATGTTCACTGGAACTAATAGCCGACTCACGCCGTTCTTGTTCCCATGTTTTTGTTTTAAAACTTTAGCGAGATGATCTAAGCCTGCATTTACATAGTCGACCCTTGCAGCGTGTACACATGCATATGGTCCACGTTTTGTTTATTCTTGGAGAAATCCTCGTGATTTTCACATTGTCAAGCCACTAGACGCTCATGTCAGACAGATTTAGAAAACATTACAAGGCGTGAAAGGATGACGTGATAGTGTGCGAATTAGTCTGAAAGTGACTTCTGGTTCGCGTTTAGAGGCCATTGTCGGGTCAAGGATTTCTGGAGATGCAAAAGCAGAGCGAAAAATTAAAGACCTGACAATGTTCTTCTGAATGAGACATTTCTATTAATGAACAACCAGACTCCGTAAAGGGCAAAATAAACACACCAAATGAACGGAGGACTTGGAGAATATGTAATAAGAATCCAACAAAACTTTACTGCGTAAAACAATATGCAAGGAAGCATTGGAAGCAAAGCAGGATGGGTAACAAACATGGCGTCCCCAGAGACGTGCGTTCTTCGCTAAATCACTTTCAAGTTATCACGTTGATCACAACCCAGTGCTAATTGGTTATTTGAATGTGGAAGAGCGATAACGATTAATGATGTTTTAAAAAAGAGTACCAAAAGCTGAGATTGACAGAGCAAACAAATGTACTGGAAAAACAGCTTAACAACACTGACAACATTTGTAAAGTAGTAGATGCAGTTTATGTTATGGGCCGAACAATTGAAGAAAGAAAAGGATTGGAACGGAATGAAAAGAGAAAGCAGAAATGGGAAAATCAGGATGGACCAGAAACTTGAAAACATATTAAAGAATTGAGACAGGTCTTGACATGGTCATCAAATGAAATTTATAGAAGGAAGATTAAGAGAAAATCCACCAAAAAGGAAAAGGGGATATTTCGAAAAGTGAAAGGATGGGCAGACCAACAACTGAATAGGACTGAAGATCTAATATATGTTAACGAAAAAGCGTTCGGTGAATCAAGATACCGTGAAGGCCGTAAGTTAGATAACTCATTGGGTTAATTACGTTACCTTCGTTAAATAAAGAATGTTGTATTGTATTGTTGTATTGTATTGTAGATGAAGCGCATGAAGATCAAAGATGCAAGAATCCGTAATAACAGAATGTTCCAGGAACACCAAGGAATGTTCTATAGAAAGACACAAGGAACAAAAAAACTGAGAGGAAAAGCACCTAAAATGAAAATATTCGAAGAATTCTGGGCAGATATTTGGGAAGACAACGCCAAAACCCCACAAAGAAAATGGATGCACACAGTTGCGAAGAAGATAGGAGAAAAAGTTACGAATGTGCAGGAATTCACGATCACCGAAAAGAAATTGTATGAAATAACAGTCAAGAAACGAAAGGATTGGCCTGCTCCAGGAATCGACGGAGTACAGAATTTCTGGTGGAAAAAGTTTAGAGATACATGGAGTTCAATATTAAGATGTTTCAATCAATGGATAGAGCAACCTGATGAAATACCGGAATGGCTGACGCAGGGAAAAACCGTACTATTAACCAAAATAGAAGATTTAAGCAATGAGAGAAATTATCGCCCGATTACTTGCCTTAATACTTGTTATAAGATATTCAAAGGCATGATCGGAAATTACATGAAAGAGCATGCAAAAAGGAATAACATCTGGGACAGAAGTCAATTGGGAACGTGTTCCGGAGTTATGGGAACTGTGGACTAGCTAATCATAGATAATGCCATACAGGGCGAAGTGAAAAACCAACAAAGAAACTTAGCGGTGGTATTTTATGACTATCAAAAAGCCTAAGATATGGTTCGACACGACTGGATGATCAGACTGTATCAACACTCTGAAAGTGAAGTGCTGGACTGCTCCCTGAAGAGACGAAGTGGTATGCAGTGAATTGGGAACGAGGAAAAGTGATCGAAGACGATGGAAAAAAGTTATATTGGGACTGGGAACATCGAATGAGAACGGACTGTATTGCGAGAAGACCAGATCTCATATTAGAAGACAAAGTAAAGAAAACGATACTGTTGATTAATATGGCGTGCCCGAACGAATCAAATAAGGAAGCTTAACGAGAGGAAAAGATCAGAAAGGATCAACAGTTATGCTTCGAATTACGAGAAAGACGAGAAGGATATACTGTTAAAGTGATTCCAATGGTTATTGGATGTCTCGGAGGAGGAATGAAGGAATTGAAAGTCAATATTAAACGAATATTTGATAACGATAACGATAACGATAAAGAAATAGAATTAATAGCACACTAGATGTAAAAGACAGTACTATGGAGAGCGAATCCCTTATTAGGAATATCTTATTTGGACTGTTGGCGTGATGGCCACACGATGGGACAAAGGGGTGAAGAATTAATAGCACACGAGATAGCTAGAATTAATAGCAAAGGAGAGGCAAAAGACAGTATTGGGGTAAAAGGAATCCCTTATTAGAGAAATTTTATCTGGACCGTTGACATGAGGTGACTTTATTATTAAGCTATTAAGCTTTAAATTCAAGGTTTGGCAACTGAGCGAATGGGAACTGAATTTTATTCTCTTCCACACTTGGTTTTGATTTGTATTCATATGTATGATGCTGAAGTTAATTAATGGCTATTATCGATACCTACGTTGCCTTTTAAGGCTAATTTTCATCTGAATTTTTCAACGTCTTTCAACAAGTGGGATGTGTGGGGGAAACAACTAGGCCTACTATACGGTGATGGCCTTTCCTAGATTGCGGATATATTCAGTATATTTGAAATATATTTATAGGAATGGGACAAAATTATAGAGTTGCTTAATGCAAGAAATAATAATAATAATGATAATAATAATAATAATAATAATAATAATAATAATAATAATAATAATAATAATAATAATAATTTCAAAAGTTGCAACAACCAAAGGCCGATTAGATCCCTTAACACTATATATAAATTTAGGCTAACGGAGAAGCAGCAGAGAGGTGCTTTGGAAGGATATAGTGGCACAACAGACAATGTACACATTGATCATGGAGGTAGAAGGAATTTAAGCATGGCGCATGGATAGAGATGAGATACTTCACCAGCTAGACCTTATAGATAGTGTACTAAGAAGAACAGAAGCCGGTTTACGAAAATGAGTATGCATAAGGCTTTTGGGTTGTTCCACTATTTGCTGAACATGTGGAAGTTTGGAATAACAGGATAGATGTACGAATTGTGGACCGCAAGAAGAACGTGGTTTCTATGTTAGAGATGAGCTACCCGTGGATGGAGAATAGGGGATCAAAAATGCAAGAGAAGACACAAAAGTTCCCCCCCCCCCCCCCCTTAGGTTGGAATAAAAACACAATTCAAGGGATTCAAGATACCTCAGCATAACATCATTTTGGATGTATTAGGAGGATATTCTAAAGAACTTGAGGACACTGTAAGGCAGCTGCTGGTTGGAGCAAGAGGCGAAGATGTGCTCCTTAAGATGCAAAAGTCTGTTCTCTCAAACAGTCTCCACATTGCACGATTTTTCAATATATATCATGCCATAAACGATTCGGACTTTCCGTATACCATTCCTTACTATATGTTTTTTTTTTTTTTTGATAATATCAGAATTCTTCTTTAGTTTAAAAATACCGTGATTGTAATCAGGCATGATATAAAACGTTTCGATTACTTCGTATGAAAATATGACTAACGATGGTAAAATAGGCAACTAGGTGACAAATATGCATAACGCGTGTGTCAAAAAATGTTCTAAAAATTCTTGAGATTGAGGTACACACGTGGAAACTCAACGTGCTTGTTGATTGAGTTCTCTTCCTTATTAGAATACCCTTATTCCAAAAACAACCGCTGGTTCCATTGGGGACAGATGTGAAGAATAGGCTAGTTTCGAATTGTGCAGCAACAAAAGAACAGGGTCGAGGTTCAGGGGAATAATTTGCATTTTCCTTTGTCCTGAACAATACAAAATGCTAATTATTCCCCTGAACCTCGACTCTGTTCTTTTGTTGCTGCACAATTTGAAAGCAGCCTATTGGCACGTTTTCAAAATCAAAGCTGTGGCCAGCTTTTTTGGGAATGTTGGGCCAGTTGAGAGTTTTTGTCAAAACACGCGGCGGCTTTAAAATGTTCTTTGGCTCTGGTTTTTAAGGCGCGTGACGTCTGGCCGATGTACACTGCAGCGTAATCGTTGCATTCGATCTTGTAAACAGTGCCTCTTGTGTCCTCTTTCTTATGTTGATCTTCCAGTCTTGTAAAAAAGGAGCACACGGGTGTGGACGGGTTTGTGCGCCACTTTGATGTTGTGTTGGTTTAGCACTCTTGTAATTTTCTTAGAGGCGCCTTTAGCGCAGGGAAGCACGACCAAATTACGCGTGACTGGCTGGTCTCCCTGTCTTTCGCGTGGTTTACAGGATTTACAACTGTCAATGAACCGTGTCGGATAGCCATTACCTTTAAGCCCTGCGGTTACACGCTGAACTTCGGCGGTCTTTTCTTCGTCTGTGGACGGAATAGAGGTGGCTCGATCTAGCAAAGTCCGTGCAACGGCGCGTTTGTGTTGAATATGATGATGCGAGGTATTTGTCTGTATTTGTGGGCTTACGGTATACAGTAACAACGATCGAACCATCGGTCCGTGTAGTGGTTTTTGCCTCCAGAAAAGAGATAGCACCTTCTTGCTCAACCTCGTAGGTGAATTGGACGTTTGAGTCAATCGAATTCAAGTGGCCATGGAACTCTTCTATGAATTGCTTATGGATGCAAGCGTGGCTATCGTCGACGTACCGGTACCACCACTGTTTAGGCGGGTGAGGGGCGGTTGCGAGTGCCCTCTCTTCAATGTGCTCGATGTGTTTGATGTGCTCCAAAAAACTGGCCACAGCTTTGATTTTGAAAACGTTTCAATTCTTCACATCTGTCCCCAATGGAACCAGCGGTTGTTTTTGGAAGCGTGGTATTCTAATAAGGAAGAGAACTCAGTCAACGAGCACGTTGAGTTTCCACGTGTGTACCTTATTCTCAAAAAAAATTTAGAACATTTTTTGCCACACGCATTATGCATATTTGTCACCTAGTTGCATATTTTACCATCGTTAGTCATATTTGCATACGTAACTGATGACGGTCACCGAAGTGATCGAAACGTTTTACTTTTTAAAAACTTTTTTTAATCAGTGTCAACCCTTCAATTTCATTCTTCTTTAGTTTATAGTTTTCTAAATACTGAGTTCTCATAAACCCCATCACAGGCGGCCCAGAGTCGGAAGTTAAACAATTATAAGGATTTGTATGGGAATCGCGAATCTGAAAAAGATATTTACCCGCAAAAGTTCTGAATAAAAAAGCCGTACTTTATTGTCGTGGTGAATTTCTCGCTTTTTCTGTGGTTATTTGCCTGATTGAAGGCGATTTAAGCGACTTCTCAAATTCCCGGGTTGTCACTCGTACCTAAATAAAGGAAAGGCTGGAAAGTAATTTCTAGCTTACCTCACATTTCGCCTATAAAATCACACTTCTCCGCCATCAGTCACGCTCAAACTCCGGCGATGATCACACGGATAAATTTACTTCTCCTTGACCAAGTTTCAAGGTCCAGCGAGGATCCACTGCTGAGAAACAGCGAAAAATATTCAAATTGTCAAAATCCTTAGAGGCTCGCTTGCAACGATTTTTTTTGACACGGCTGGTCAACCGTTCACTTATTTGCTCTCACCGTATCGAGGCTGATGGCAGAGAAGTGTGATTTTATCGGCGAGATGTGAGGTAAGCTAGAAATTACTTTCCAGCCTTTCCCTTATTTAGGTACGAGTGACAACCCGGGAATTTGAGAAGTCACTTAAATCGCATTCAATCAGGCAAATAACCACACAAAAAGCGAGAAATTCACCACTACAATAAAGTACGGCTTTTTTATTGAGAACTTTTGCGGGTAAATATCTTTTTCAGTTTGTTATCGAGATTCCCTTACAAATCCTTATAATTCTTTAACTTCCGACTCTGGGCCGCCTGTGACCCAATAGGCTACGTTTCGCGCCCTATGGGTTATGTAAATATGCATATTGACGTTTTACACAAAAAACAGCTGATAATAATCAATCAATCAATCAATCATTTATTTTAACACGTTACGTCAAAGAGCTATAAAACTCGTTCAAAATACGAACGTGTATAAATAAAATCTATAATAATTACAGCCATATAATATAATTCAAATTTAAAAACAACAAAAAGCCACATACTAAAAACGTGACTTGGAAAACTCTAAAACTCGTTCTAAAAGCAGTTAAAAGCTACAATTGTACACTATAAGACACGTTCTAAAAAACTGCAATCGCGCAATTTACTTCTGAAGTCACTAGCATCACTTGAAAGACACACATGAGAAGGCAAACTGTTCCATAACTTAGTTAATGAATAAGTGACAGAATTCTTCTTACATTTACAATTAAATTTAGGTAATTCCAAATTCAAGCCCTCGCCTCTTAGCCTATACGGTGTATGCCTGTATTTAAAAAGGCTAGCAATATATGTAGGACCCGTACCATTTAGACACTTAAAAAGAAGTATTAACGCCTGATGTTTTTCAGTGTTTCTGGGAAAACATTATCTGTTCCTTTTTCCCAGCAAGAAACACAAGAAATTTCCCAGCCAGCTAGATAAAATTGGTTGGTTTCCCAGCCAGCTGATCAAATTTATTTCCCAGCCAGGAATTCCGCGCGCTTTCAAATCCCTCGATCGAAAGCGACCGAACAAAAGCGATAAAACCGGGACAAAACAGGTTTTATCCACAAGCGCAATCACTCTGACCAGCCGTCGTATGTTTGTGACTACTCTCTGAGAGAGGGAAGGGGTTCTTTTTATTTTTTTAATTTTATTTTTTAGTCGTCCTCAGTCTTCAGAGTTTCTACAGCCAGCTCGGGTTGAAATGCTAGAAAAAGTCTGTAATTCCCAGGCAAAACCTCTATCAATAACAAAATTTCCCAACCAGCTCATCGAAACACCTGTATTTTTGCCAGCCAGCAAGATTCCTCTGGGGAACAGATAATGCGAGGAACAGATTCGTTGGGTGCCCCTGAGTGAGCAGTTCGTCGTATGACATTGACTTGTTGTGCCCGATTAATGTGCGCAAAATATAACAATTGCCATCTTCGAGACGGTTGAGTTGACCCGTACCTATGCATACAAACAAAGGACCACAGTATTCGAGATGAGGTAATATAAATGCTTTATAAAGTTTTATCATTGCATTATGAGGAAGAAAATGCCTTATTCTTCTAAATGCAGAAGCCTTGGCATAGGCTTTCTTTAGTTGATCTGATATGTGTTCTTTATAGGATAGGTCCTTGTCTAGAGTTACTCCAAGAATCTTAATAGATCGGAGAAATTCTATTCGAGCATTATTAAGAAATAAAAAATAATGATAAGCACAGGGTCTAACAGATAATGCTTGAGTCTTAGCACAGTTCACTGTTAAACAGTTGGACTCAAACCACGACGAAAGAGCCCGAAGATCCTTGTTGAAGAAAAATTCTAGAATGGTGGGAGATACATCTGACAGGTAGGCAGTCGTGTCGTCAGTGTACAGCCGCAATGAGACATTAGGAACACAAAAATTTAAATCATTAATGAATATGTTGAACAACAACGGACCCAATAGTGAACCTTGAGGAACGCCAGATTTAACTGTTTTGAAGTCAGAGCATACGCCATCTAATCTGACACATTGTTGACGACCAAGCAGGTAGGTGGACATCAGTTCCAAGGCCCGTGTAGAAAAGCCATAGGCCTTCAACTTCGCGAGCAGAAGGCTATGGTCTATGGCGTCAAACGCTTTGCTCAAGTCCACAGCGACCGCCGCTACACCTTCCTTGTTATCAATACTGCTCCTCCAATCTTCCGTCGTTTTTAGCAATGCAGTGCAGCAAGAGTGAGTTTTCATAAATCCAGATACGTTTGAAGACAAAACGTAACGGTTATGAAATGCATTCCAAGTTTGGTCGTAAATGACTTTCTCAAACACTTTCGATAGCGAAGTTAATATTGAGACAGGGAAGTAGTTTGCTTTGTCTGTGTCAACTCCCCGTTTAAAGACAGAAGTAAGGCGCGCATGCATCCATTCAGACGGCAATGAGCGATTCAGGACACAGAAGTTGATCAAATTAGTCACCTTTTCGGCAAGTACTGGGGATCCCAAACGCAAGATTCGTGGTGAAATGCCGTCTACCCCAACTGCCTTTCTCGGATTAAGGTGATCTAAAATGTTACAGATATATGAAGTACTGACTGGGGAGTAATTAAATTCCCTTGAGAAACGTACATTGTCTATTGCCTTTATACTCGGATGGTCAGTGTAGTCATTGTCAGATCTATGCCCTAGCTGGATAATATTGGCAAAGTAATCACTAAAGACTTCGGCCACACGCCCAGGGTCGGAAACAACGCCACTGTCCTCAACGAGGACGAGCCTTGTATGTTTTTACCTGAACTTGTTGGCAAAAGGGGCTTCATTTTTCTCCAAAATTCGCCCTGATGTTTAGCACTCAAGGAGGTGTCACAGCAGAACCTTTTCATAGCATTGCGCTTTAGCGACGTAACTTTGTTACGTTGCCACTTATACTCATCCCAAGAAGTAGATGTAGGATTCCGCTTGTGGCGCTTGAATAATTTATTTCGGTGCGAAATTTCACGCAGCAGATCAGGTGATATTCATGGTAACTGGTCGCCTCGAATCCACTTTTTCTTTAGGAGCACGTGCTGGTCAAGAACATCTTTGAAAAGGGCTCGCCAATGAGCCCATGCATCATCGGCATTGTCGAATTTGTAGGCCGAAGACCATGGGACCTTTGTTAAGTCAGCCAAAAATTGATAGGATGTTTTTCGAAAGTAAGCCCCAATAAAGTAAGCTTATCCTTGCGTTCAATAATATCAAGAGGTTCCGGTAGGAACCTAATACTCCTTCCTCTAAGCAACAGCTCCCATGTTTTCTTTAGGTTAATCTTCATGCGATTCTCATCAGCCCACCTAATGAAAGACTGTACTTCTATATTTAAGTCATCCTCAGAACTACCACTAGCAGTAATGGGACACTAAGAGTAATATCATATGCAAACTTGACTAACAAATTAACTGTATATATTTCAATTTATATAGTCATAGATTAGAGTTTTTTTTCCAAATATGGACTTCATTCTTGCAGATGATAAAACGATATTTTGGCGGAGGAGGAGCCAGCGGTTAGCGTTATTTGGGATAGACGCAGAGGAGCAATGAATAGTATCCCATAATGCATAGCGTTTCCTTTTATATTATCAACTGAACGCAAATGTAATCAGTAGCTTCCAGGCAGAACGCCGAGGTGAGCAGTGCTGGAAACCACCATGTTATGTTTACACACAGACCTTTGCTGAAGAGTTGTGGACTGGATATTGTGTACAAGAACTACCGGCCCGTCAGCAATTTACCTTATCTGAAAGAGCGGCCGCTGACCAGTTGATGGATCACATGAAGATCAATGAGCTTCATTCTGTATTCCAGTCGGCGTATAAGAAACACCATAGCACTGAGTCTGCGCTGCTTAAGGTTAAGAACGACATTTTGATGAATATGAATGCACAAAAAGTAACTCTCTTGGTCCTTCTAGATCTTAGTGCAGCATTTGACACGGTGCAGCATGATATTCTCCTTGAAAGGCTGAGGTCTAAGTTTGGTGTTGATGGAAGTGCGCTTAACTGGTTTGCGTCGTACTTGTCAGACAGAACGCACCGTGTGAGAGTTAACGGGGGTTTATCGGATGTCTTTCCAGGCAAGCAAGGTGGACCTCAAGGCTCCTGTTTGGGACCACTTCTGTTTACGATCTACACGAGCAAGTTGTTTGATATCGTTAGTCGGCACCTTCCAAGCATCCATTGTTACGCGAGTGATGCGCAGTTGTATCTGGCGTTCAGCCCAAACACGCCAGCTGCTGATAGTGCTGTACAAGGTATGCGTGATTGTATCACGGACTTAAGCAACTGGATGATTAATGATAGGCTACTATTGAATGACGACAAGGCTGAGCTTCTACTTTTAGGAACTAGACAGCAGCTTGCTAAGGTTAATAT
>NC_090895.1:13244035-13246851 GCF_036669925.1 Montipora capricornis | reverse complement strand
CGAGGAGGGTTGTTAGTCTATTGTTCAAACTTGACGATCTAAGATTAATTTAATTAACATTTATGCTCCACCAACTTGGCCGTTGTTTTTCAGAAGTTTGCATGAGTACTTTCATCTTCTGATGTCTAATATTGCTGGTGATTATAATTGTTACGATCACAACCTTGATATAGTTGGCGGCAGCTTTGTGCCTGCTAAGTGCCTTACTGATTTTCGTTCAGCCTTTCTTAATGATGAGCTTCATCCGAGATTGTGCCAGTGCACATGGTTTAATTCGGATTTTTCAATTGGCTCAGTCGCGTTTAGATAAATTTTCTGTATCTTAGAACTTCATGCCTCCTGTTGTTTCTTGTGAAATCAGCCCTGGCGTTATTTCCAACCATGATTTTGTTTGCCTTTCCTTCCAGCCCATTGGGAATAAGCCCCGTGGTCCTGGCATTTGAAGTTTAATAATTCACTTTTGAATGATGTTGTGTTTTCGCCAATTGCTTGCAACACACTTTCCTTCGGTTAAAAATTTGGTGGGACTTTTTTAAAATCTCTATCCACTCTGAGATAATTTTCTTGTGCCAGGGAAAGAGCAGGGATCTCGCACGACGAGCGTGTTTTTGAGTTAACCGGATTATTAAGCTAAAACTTCAGCTTACTTCTGGTACTCACTCAGTAGTCCTGAAATTTCCGAGCTCGAAAGTAAGCTTAAGGTTCTTACCTTGGAAAAGTTAGACTGGTCTAAAATCCGTTAGTGGCTTGAGGAGGGAGAAAGGAGGGAGAAGGCGATTTTTCTTTAAGCTTGAACGTGAACGCTTTGAGCGTAATATTGTTTCTTCTATTCTTAGTTCTGACGATGTAGAGGTGGGTCAGCGTGAAGAATTGAACGTGCGCACGTGCACTTCTATTCAGATTTTCATGATGAGCCTATTGACGCGTTTTTTAAACAGGTTGTTTAGAATCCGTTGAAAAGTCCCTTCTCCCCCTCAACGCGATTCGTGCGAGGGAGCCTTGTCTCTTGAGGAATTAACTAACCTGTTAAGAGTCTTAATACCGGTAGTCCCGGGATTCTGACGGACTATCAGTTGATTTTATCTCATTTTTGGGAGACTTTGGGCCCCCTTTTACTCCGTGTTTCTAACCAGTGTTTCTCCGATGGCGAGCTTTGTGGCTCGATGAAAGGTAGCGTCACCCGCCTATTTTTAAGAAGCGTGGTGATATTAAGCACTTAAAAAACTGGCAGCCAATTTCTCTTTTGAATGTGGACTATAAGATTATTTCTAAAGCGACCACTTCTCGTCTTCCAAAGTTCTTGAATATAATGTCCACCCTGATCAGACTTGCCTCAGTACCTGGCCGAAGTATGTTTTCTAATGTTACTCTTGTGTGATGTTTTGGACTACATTCAACGGACAGATGAATCCGCAATCGTAGTCAGCCTTGACCAGGAGAAAGCCTTTGACCGTGTCAACTGGTCTTTCTTTCTCTGCATCTCTCCAGGTTTATGGTTTGGACCCGAGTTTTGCCGTTGGATCTCAACATTTTACAATGTGGCCTTTATGCAGATTCTTAAACGGTTGGCTATCTCAGAGGATTTCTCTTGCGCGCGGGGTGCGTCAGGGGGACCCTTTGTCTCTCTACTTTATGTCCTTTGTGTTGAGGTATTAGCGCCCTCGTTCGCCGTTGTCCAGGGGTTGAGGGGTCCTCCTCCCTGTGCCAGAGGGCGGCAACACGGGTTCGCTTGTATGCCGATGACACTACGACTGTAAGCAAGGATCTTCGATCCTTGTCTAATCTTTTCAGCTGTGTTAATGTCTATGAAAGGGGCACCGGTGCCAAACTGAATCGCACGCAAAAACTGAAGCAATGTGGCTGGGGGCCTGGACGTTTCGTTCTGATGAGCTTTGGGCCTCACCTGGGTTAAGAAAATGAAAATCTTGGGGGTAGTGTTTGGTACCATCCTACAGAGCATTTTAATTGGCAGCCTAACTGAGAAACCGGAGAAATTCCTCAATCTCTGGAAGTCGAGATCCCTATCCCATCCCGGTAAGGTTCTAATTATCAATACACTTGGTTTGAGCAAGCTACTTTACTTGCCAGAGTTCTTACTCTTCCAAAATGAGTCATTGCGCGGGTTAATGCCTTGATCTGGCCCTCCTATGAGGCTAAAAAATGGTTTCGATGAGTCGTAACACTTGCTTTTTGAAATTGAAATTTGGGGGTGTAATCGCAGTCTCTCTTCTTAGGCCCAGGCTGTGAGATTGGCGGGATGGCCTCCGTGCTTAATTCCCTGATGATTCTAGTTTTTTTCTATGAAAATACTTTTTGGGGCGTCGCTTGTCCTCCTGCGTCCCGAATGGTCTTCCTTACGGGATAACTCTTCTCCCAGTGCTTCTTCTCCAACTCCTTTTACGAGGCCTGTCCTGATCCTCTATCCAGGGTGGGGGACAGTGCCCTAGTTTGTAGAACCTTGTATCAAAAACTACTTTCAATCAAATCATCCCCGCCAATCTTGCCGTGTCAATGGTCCAGGTCATTGGGCCAGGGTTCTCCCTCGATGTCATTGGTCTCTCGTCCGGGACCCCTTCACTGAGAACAATAAGAACGATGTCTTTGGCTTATTATCCTCCGCGGCGTCAAGGTGCGTGATTCAAACTGGGGTTGTATCTCATCTGGTCGCTGTGCCTCTTGTCCGCGACGAGAGACCATTGACCATTGCTTTTTAAATTGTCTAAGGGTCAAAATAATCTGGCTACACTTTGTGCCAGCTCTCCTTATTGCTTGGTAAGCAGTTTTGCAACCTTTTAACGGTTTTTCCGCTGGGCCTC
>NC_090895.1:13236535-13239035 GCF_036669925.1 Montipora capricornis | reverse complement strand
TATCCGTTCTGTCCAGCAATATGAATACAAACTTGACTTTAATTTGAACAATAAATTTTAATTAAACGTGCACAAACATGAAGGAGGTAACGCAACGGTTTTTTGAAAAAAACTTGCATTTTCACGCTTAAACAAACTCGTCGTTCATGGTGAACCACAGACACCCCAAGCTCAGTGTGAGGGGAAAGCCAACCACAGGTGCCCCAATCTCAGTGTGAGGGAAAGCCAACAAAATTATAAGGAACTGTATGAGAATCCCGATAGAAGACCTGAAAAGATAATTTTACGAAAAAATTCTGGATTAAAAAGCCTAACCTTATTGCCATTGTGGGTCGTTTCTTCCTGTGTGGTTTTTTTTCCAGATTCGACGCGAATTAAGCCGTCATCAGTTCCTCGGTTGTCATCGGTTATGGTAAATTACCAAGCTGAACTCTGAGTTCTCACGAGTCCACCAAATAAAGTCAAATATTCCTGGTTAAAATGTTCCCAGGGCCACAAATCCACTGTAGAATTCAAGGGTAAAGGTTTTTCTTTCATTTCAATCCGCTAGCCGCGCATTGAAGCCCTGCCGGCGACGTCAGGCGGCTGTTAGTGTCCCAAAGGAAACAATGGAAAAGAGTCTCTTTCACATTGAACACCACACGGCGACCTTGATTTTGCACTTGGTTACGAGTCTTTGTTTGTTTTTGTTTGTCGTCCCTGACGACGTTACCGAACAAAGAAAAACAAAGACTCATTACCAAGCCACAAACAAAGACTCGTAACCAAGCGAAAACTCAACGGTCGCCGTGTGGTGTTAGAGGTGAAAGAGGCTTTTTTACATCGTTTTATCTTTTCGTTTGGGACTAACAGCCGCCTGACGTCGCTGGCAGGGCTCCGATTGCACGGCTAGCGGATTGAAATGAAAGAAAAACCTTTGCCCTCGAATTATACTGTGGATTTGTGGCGTTTAGAGCATTTAAACCAGGACTATTGGACTCCATTTCGTGGGCCCTTGAGAATTCAGTGTTCAGTCTTGGTATTTTACTATAACCGTTGACAACCGAGGAACTGATAACGGCTTAATCAGTCGCGTCGAATCTGGAAAAAAAGCGCACAGGAAGGAAGAGACCCCAAATGGCAATAAGGTTCTGCTTTTTAATCGAGAATATTCTCGTAAAAGTATCTTTTCAGGTCTTTTATCGGGATTCCCATAAACATCCTTATCATTTTTTTTGGCTTTCCCCCACGCTTAGCCATGGGGCGCCTGTGAGATCACAGCTAGAAATGACACCTGGAACTCGATAATCGGCAGGTACGGTTGATATTTAACAAAAATTAATGTAAATCTCATCGTCTTTACCATGTGGTTTCAATAAAAACAGTCATGCTTCAAAGTTTCGCAGGTTCCGCAGTCTGCAGTTCTTCGAAGTAGTCTTAGCCTTCGCGATGCCTTTTAAAAGATGGCTAAGGGGCCTAGCGAGAATGAAAGCAGTAGTGTACAAACTGCGGAGAATAAATAAATTGTTATCTGTAAGTCATGGTAATTTTGCACCTTCGT
This sequence comes from Montipora capricornis, assembly GCF_036669925.1. NCBI lineage: Eukaryota > Metazoa > Cnidaria > Anthozoa > Scleractinia > Acroporidae > Montipora > Montipora capricornis. Next base: position 13,237,495 of record NC_090895.1, on the reverse strand, counting down.
GCCCCATTTATTAGTTAATAGGAAGAAGGAATCAAGGAAGGAATCAACATGCGAATAAACTTTGTTTTCGTGTGGTACTGTGCTGAGAATATTTTGTGGCTGGACTTATTGAAACCAGTGAACTTTAATTATTTCATCTGCGAGAATAAAGCAGTGTCGAGAGACCCAGGGGAATAAAAAATTTGTTGTTGACAAACTACGGTCAACTACCCAGGTAAGGCTCAGTTTGCTATACAACGGTCGAAACCGTGGCCACTTTCTCAGTAAAGCGCATCTTTCGGAAGGTGCTTTCTTGCTACCGAGTGAACAAACTACCATGTGAGGTCGCTTGCAGGACTGCTATTGCGTTGATGGTGGATTGAAACGAAAGTTGAATCTTTGTCAATTGATTCTGATGTGGAATCAGGTGACCTCCAGGAATATTTAACTCAAACTGGTGCTCTCCCCAGAACAGTGTGTGCAGCCTTGGGATTTTATAATACCGTTGAAAAATGGCTCAAATCGCGTTGGATCTGGAAAATAAAACCACAGGAAGGAACCTACGCACAACGACAATAACATAAGGCTTTTTAATTGAGAATTTTTTTATATAATTACCTTCTCAAGCCTTTTATCGGGATTCCCATACAAATCCTTATGATTTTAGTCGGCCATGTTGGCTTTCCTTATCAGTAAGTACTGAGCTTGGGCGTCTGTGCGTGAATAAGAATTCTCCATTTCACCTTTTGCACGCCTCAAGTTTTCAAATCTTTTTCAACTCTTTCTATTCACTTTAAGACGTTTCTTGGCGGCTTTAATATCTAATATGAAAATGTTTCCAATAACTCACTCACAAAAACGTCGATTTCAGTTGCTTCAGCTGGCCGATCAAGGCATGCCATTTTATTTTCGGTGAAAAGTAATCGGCAAGCGTGGTAAAACTGCTATTTGAGTCCTGTTATGTTCACTACAATTCCCCAT
>NC_090895.1:13219035-13221535 GCF_036669925.1 Montipora capricornis | reverse complement strand
ACAATACATAATTAATTGACCGCTCCCTATAGGGGTTTTCAGGGCCAATGAAACACAACGAAACGACAGAACAGAACAACAACAGCAACAACTGTTAAGAATCTCAACTGGCCGGAGGCAAACCAGTTGGCTATTTACAAGTGCAGCTGGGAAGTTGAACCAGGGACTACCAGGAACAAATTCAGCGAGTGGTCAGAGCGGGTCTTGAACCTGGGATCTCAAGGCAAGCGCCCTAACCACTGGGGCACACTGCCTCCGTCAAGAGGTCGTCTCCATCATATACACCTATGAGCCTAGATTATATTTATTTATTTATTTTCTTTTTATAACAAGTTAACAAAAGAAAAGAGGCGAATAAGCAAGAAGGCAAATGAAAAGGACAGCGGCAAGTGAAAAGCCAAAAATAAAAAAAAATTAAACAAAAGAAAAACTATACGTCTTGTCCATTTTTCCCCCTTGAGTAAAAAGGCACAGTCAAAGCAAATAAACAAAACAGCAACAGCTTTTCAAAAATGTATAAAAAGCAATAATATACTCGTTATTTTTTTGGTAATATAAGTGATGGTAAAATGATGTGGAAAGGAATTAAAGAAATTATACATTTTGAGCCAACTACAAGTAAATCTGTCGTTAATATTTTCGAAAATAACCACCTTTAGCTTGCCGCAGATGCTTTCAATAACATTTTTTGCTAATGTTGGTAACAACCTATCGTTAGCAAAAATTCTGAGGATTACTTACGTACACTGCTCTCAAAGTAACTCCAACTATTTGTACTGAAATTGAAAATGAGATCTCTAGCTTAAAACGTGGAAAGTCTGTTGGTCTTTTAGTATATTTGTATTCCAATTGACATCCTCAAGATTCTTAAATCTGTTATTTCTAAGCCACTTGAGATTCTTTTTTAACAGTTCGTTCTTAACTGACATTGTCCCAAATGATTTTAAATTATCTACTGTTATTCCTGTACATAAAAAGTGTTCGAGATCTCTTTTATCTAACTTTCGACCAATTTCTCATGTACTCTCTATCATTAATAAGCTCTTAAAAAGAATAATTTATTTATTTATTTTTATGTTTTATTATTATTATTATTATTATTATTTTAAATAATATTATATTTAAAAGCAACTACAGCAACAACAACTACGAATAGAGCGGTTTTCATTTTAGTGTCGAAAGTAATTAGTGAATTGCATTGGTTTTGCATTACTTCACTAACTGATTGGTTCAAAATTCTCTTGCCACTTTTTCAACCAATCAGAAGTGAAACCAAAACCAATCGTGGCTCGCGTGTGCACATTTTCCCGCGCTTTGCGTCGGCTACGTGTAATTACTTCGAGTTTTGATTGGTTCACTGGATTGTCTCCGTTCTTTTTGATTGGCCAAAGTAATCACTTTGGTTTGGGTTTTACGACAATCGATTGAAAACCGCTCTATATATACATACAAAAGAAAAAACAAAGACTACTGAGTACAAACTGACAAAGTGAAAAAACGGACGAGAGAGGTGCAAACTTTAGTAAGGAGCACATTTTTCCATGTTCCATTGTAGTAGTACACTTTTTTGGAGTTCTAGAATGTTGGTTTTCCTTTCAAAACATCTGCAGTTATAACTATGTTGATTTAAACAGATAAGAAATAGGGATAAGCTTCGTTTTAGAGGGGCCTGTACATAACTGACGGGTGTAACGTCATTAAGAGTGACTTGTTGGTTAGAGAGGTGAACATTGGTATTTTGGTCTTGATTAAACCAGGTCAATGCTTCCGAATAGAAGGTTATTGAGGTATTGCATTTCAGAAATGCATGCTCAATTGAGTCAGCGGAAGGACAAAATGTACAGCTCTTTTTAAGTTCTTTGTTTGATACGATTATTCTATGTAGGATTTTAAACGAAAACTGCTTCAATTTATTGTCTTTAGATGATCGGTAAATAAAAGAAAATTTCGTCTGCCAATTTCCAAAATCTAGCGGAAATTTATCTCTCTCTATTTCCTGAGACCCGTTGGTTCGATAACATAGCCATCAATAAAGAGGTTATACTAATGTTTGCAACGCATACTGGTTAAGGCTAGGGAGGATAAGGGATTAATATTGGTTGATTCTAGTCAGTCGACTGAGGGAGTTGCATAGGTTTTAGCTTTTTGTTTTAAATCGGGTGGAATAGCAGCAATCAACTGAAAGTAGTTTAGATAATTTATCTTGATCCTGAATTTTCTTTGGAATTCGTCGACTGTCAAGAAGTTTCCATAGGGATTCAAAATATCTTAAATAAAACAAATTCCACCTGCAAACCAAGAAACCAAAATAAAGAATGGTTATCGATATATATTGCTTTATTATTCCAAAGTATGCTATGTTTTACTTTTTAGCACCTGGAAGTATTGTGAAAGTCTCCTGTAGAAGACAGGTAAACGCTTGTTAATGAGATCCACTTTACATAGCAAGGATAAGCCTCCTTAATCTGAAAGATAGTAATTTGGGATTGCTTTCCACGTG
>NC_090895.1:13201535-13209035 GCF_036669925.1 Montipora capricornis | reverse complement strand
ATACTGCAATATCGTCACATATTTCTATTTTAGTGCACTTACTTGAACTAAGTTGCTTCTTATTGAAACAGTCAACCTTCAGTCCTTGAAAGTAAAAGGAACCATCCACAAACACTTGCTCAATTTGATTTTCCCAAAGTATTGCTGTGATCGCACCAGATGCATCCGCAACAATCACATCGCACTTAGACAGCTCCTTCTTCATCACATGTCACTGTGAATGTACACTTGAAAGCACTTGTACACTTTCCAAAGAAAGCTAGATCGCAGGTTACGTCATAGGCGCCAAAAATTCATACCATGAGGTTGCTATAAGGAGCCTTTGATCTGGTTATCTTAGCGGACGTAAACAATATGTAAAAATAGGTCCGCAGTGCGTACTTGGGGTCTTATGCTTAGTTTAACTCCATTCAGCCCTTATAGAATTTGGTACTGCGGTCTCACTTTTTCCATGCGTGATTGGTTAAAATTTGCCATAACAATGCAGCAGTGAAATGGGTTCCTTAAGTATGCTTCAAATTTCAGGACCTGTTCAGAATTTTACATCGATGACTTGCCGCTAAACTTTCTCTTATTGCCATTTGCACAGTTTAGACAACTCTTGCTGCACGCTACATTATCTCTATCAGAAACACTAGATTGGCTAAGAAACAAGCATGGCACTGTCATACATTCATATGATCTTATAAATGTCAAAAGAATGCTGAAATTTAACTAGAATTCTAAGATGAATCATCACTAGATGAGGTGTTCAATGATCAAGTACCCTCAGAGCTTGGTGCAAATCCCCAAACTACTGGAAATCACAGTCCATCACCAATAACAATGTATAAACAGCCAAGAGAAATATCTGATGACCAATTACGTCGATCAGTTACATGTAGATCATTACATAATAAAAAATGCAACCCAAAGCTTACAACAGGGTGCTTTCATGGACTAGAAATAAAATGAAAACCTCAACAGCCTGAAGTTACAAAATGTTGAACCAGTTTATTTGTTTATAACTGGAGGTGGTGGTACTGGGAAAAGCCAATTGATTAAAACAATTTACCACACTGTTTAAGAAAAAACCTATAGACATGCTCCAATGAATCCTGAGATTCCAACAGTGTTACTAGCAGCATCTACTGGAGTAGCAGTAATAAACATTGATGGTACCCACAGCATTAGCAATGCCCAAAAATACAGGTGATGATGTGGAGGAAAATCTAGGTCCTGCAATATTTGATATCATTGATCCAACAACCACTGTGTCCGCTGACTTTATTTTTTATCAAATATTGAAACCATGTCTGGAACATCAGTTAACAGCAAATAGTCATTTGTTCGCACAGAACATCTTATAGAACTGTATAGATTATTTTCAATAACCAAAATATTGTTCAAAGTAGAATTAGTCCACAAACTAATATCTTGCGTATTTGATGGTATATAATAGCAGTAAGTGGCATTGCTACACATTACTTTGCCAGCATTCACACCAAAGATTGTTTCACTTCCTTGACTAGAGTCAGCGGACACAGTGGTTGTTGGATCAATGATATCAAATATTGTAGGACCTGGATTTTCCTCCACATCATTTGCTTGCCTTATAAGCAATGGGATGTAAACATTGCAGCACATCATTTGTGTAAACCAAAACATCACCTCATTACACGACTTGTAACGTCCAACAACTTGTTTTAATGGTGGCAAGTAAAACACATTTAAGTAAAACATCATAAGCATCGTATTCCAAAATCGCCTTCGCACACGTGAAAATGCATCCTTGGCTTTCACAAAATTGTTGTGACAGCCGATCCTTGACCGGTATTGTTCGATTGTTCTTCCCATGCTGGCGGCTAGTAGCAGACAACCGTAAGAGTACGAAATACTATTCTTTGAGAGTGCAAAACTCTCATTCAATGCCACTATTGTTTAGAGTACAGTATTAACTCTTTCAGTTTGGGGTGTAACCCACACCGACATTTCAATCCGATAAATACTGGTTTGTGATAGCTTGTGAGATACTTGTGAGGTATGTGGTGCAACGCGCACCGGATTTCAAGCCAATCAATGTGGGCTTGCGAAAGCGTCTTAGATTCAGTGCAATCCGCACTTAACACAAGCCGAGTCTAGATATGTTGGCTTGCGTAAGTAAACAACTCCCGTATCGATATCGCCGAGGAAACTCCACTCAGGGGTGTCTGGAAAACCCGAATAGCGAATAGCGAATAGTCGCGAATAGCGAAAAGCGAACAGCGAATAGTCGCGAATAGCGAATAGTACGAACAGTGCGAATAGTGACGAATAGTCGCGAATAGTGACGAATAGTCTTCAATAGTCACCGCCTTATGCTGAACAATCTCGTAATCAAAGCAAATAATATGCTCACCTGTCGTCGAAAGAAAGTTTCGTGCATGCTTTTACAAACACTCTGAAGAAGAACAAACGTCAAAATGCAAAAATATAAATCACTTTCATTAATACATCAAGCTCATGATCATCTCCTCGCACAGTGGCGCCCGAACATAAATTTTAGATACTCACATTTCATCATCGGCGAGACACGTTCTGTAAAAAGGAATAAAATAAAAATGTGAGGCAGGTGGTTTGTGATTAAAGAGACAAACGAGCTACTCTGATAACCGTTGCGTTAATTAATTATCCAAATAAGCAACAGGATTTCAGTGCATTTATTACCTTTTCTTCTCAGGGCTCAAGCTGTCCTTCGCCGACACATCTCTGCTTTTTTAGCGGGAAAATCCCATCGAACGTTGCTGTGCGGTTGACCAGGAAGTACTGGGTACCAAATTTTCGTCATTTCGTCATAATCCCCCCCCACTATTCGTCGTCACTATTCGCTGTTCGGTATTCGCGACTATTCGCTATTCGCTATTCGGGTTTTCCAGACACCCGTCCACTTAGCGACGTCACCTGCATGAAATAACAAAGAACAAACAAGGCAGGATAGTTAATTTTCGAAATGAAAGAAAGAAAACCAATCTAAAACAGTACGACAGATCAATTTTGAAACACAAATAACTTACCTTGAACAATTACAGCTAATTTGCGAATCGACACAGCATTCGATAGATGTTGATTCCAACTAAGAATTCTCCGATACGATCGGCGAAATAGACGAATATTCGAAGAAAACCCGACAGGTGTGAACTAAATTCGGCACTGATCTATTTTATCTTACGAAATCAAGCTATTCAATTACATCTTGATAACAAAACAAAACAAAAAGAATCGCCTACACAATCAGACAATAACAGCGCGAAACGGAAGTCACGCATTCCCGACTCAATCTCTTCTGAACAATAAAATTTAAAAACATTTTAGCGGATGTGTGCCATTATCCTTGCATGACTTCCGTGACAAGCGGCGATGTCACGTCGTTCCCAGAATTGCTTCGATTTCGTGGAACCGATAGACCCTCTGAATCAAATTCGACACCTACAATGATGCTGTGTTGCAAAATTGGCATCCCTATAGTTCTGTCTCTAATTTTCTTTAATGCAAGTTCTGACGAAAGGGAAATCTATGTTTCACCAAGTGGAAATGATTCGTCAAATTGCAGCAAGGAAGCCAAGTGCAGAACACTCCACCGGGCTTTACAGCTCGCGTCTGGTATTAGCCTGGTGAAGATAATAGCAAGTAAGGGAAATTACTCGCTGCACGAGAGGCACAATTTGACAAAGATTGCTTCCTTTCATCTCTTTGGAAACGGCTCATCCCGGGATGACGTGCAGGTAACGTGCAATGAAAACGTTAGTCTCTCGTTTACTCTCAGCGAAAATATTACTTTTCAAGGAGTCAAATTTCATAAATGTGGAGGATGGCATCACAGTTCGGAGCAATATCCTAAATATCCAAAACTAAAAGGCTTAAAATTCAAGGCTGCCTTAGATTTCCGATATTGCAGAAATCTTCGGATCGTCGATGTCGATATTTCATCTTCTCCTGGTCTCGGCGCTAATTTATACCACGTTGGGGGTGTTGTGAACTTTACAAACTGTTTGTTTGAAGAAAATTACGCTCGTGACAATAACTCTATCGTTAACGAGAACGGTAGCTACGTTTACTCAGGAGGCGGTGTTAACATTATGCTAAACACGTACGGGCACGACACAGTGAATGTAACGCCAAGTAAGCACGACTCGTATCAACACAACAACACCTACTCATTCACAAATTGCAACTTTCTCGGAAACAAAGCTCAATGGTCCATCACTGCTAACGAAACCGAAAAGCGGGGCCCAAACACACCAAAACTTCCATTCAGCGGCGGGGGCGGGTTAGCAGCGTACTTTCGAGGGAATGCAAGTGGTTGCATCATTAAAATCCAAAGCTGTGTGTTCCAAAATAATACTGCATTATGGGGCGGAGGTCTTCAGGTGGAGATGGGCGACAAATCAGAGCACAACAACCTTGTAGTGAGGGAAACAACGTTTGAGAAAAACTTCGCTGTGTACTATGGTGGAGGTGCCCGAATAGGAAATTGGCCTCACAAGGGAGACCAACTTGGCATAAACATATTTAAGATGCACAACACCTCATTTTTGAGCAATACCGCAACTCAGGGCGCGGGTGGTACGACAGTATACGGCAAAACAATTCCCCGAAAGTGCACCAAGCACTCTGATCCAGATGTAACTCAATTTTACTTTAATGACTGCCGATGGATAAAGAACGTCGGGAATATAGGAGCCGCCATGTCAATGTTTCTTTATAACCAGAATGAAGACGCTGTTGGACCAGAAATTCCATACCATGTCCGTTTTGAGAATGCTTTGTTTCTACTTAACAATGTATTTCTGCTCGACGGTAATTTGATGATAGGTCAAGGATCTCTTTACAGCGCTCAGGTTCCCATTATATTCAAAAAGAATGCGCAGTTCGAAGGCAATAACTATTCCGCTTTACTTCTAGATGGATCAGTAATTCAAGTTCACGGCACATTAAATTTTACTAATAACACTGGCATCAGAGGAGGGGCGATAGCAATGTACGGCCGGTCGAGAATAATCTTTTACGAAAATTCCAATTTAACCTTTGAGGGAAACACAGGTGATGACAAGGGCGGAGCACTTTACATCCAAGCCCCAGGACCTCCTCTTGTAAGTTACAACGCAACTGATACCAACAGTCACCCCTGTTTTTTTGGGTACTCTAATTCGTCAATGAATTACAACGAATGGAAAACAAATGTTTCCTTTAAGAATAACTACGCACATTTAGGTCAGTCAGTCTATGCCACAACTTTGAAAAACTGTCGCCAAGTGGGTGAGAGTCGTAAACACAATGATGTTCTTAAGTGGAACTTTATTAAGTTCGAAAACAAAACCTCCCTTCTGGGCGAAGTTGTAACGGATCCAGTAAACATAACATATAACATGGAAGACTGGAAGGTCGCCCCGGGTGAAGTTTTCAACGCAACTGTTCATTTGATTGACGAAGTTAACTATTCTGTGCCGGGGATTGTAAATGTTAGTATCAACCCGTCTTCAGTCGTCCTTCTTAGACCGCAGTCGCCCTTTCTCGTAACTGACGGCTCAATTAGAAATATCCGCTTGCTCGGCGTTAATGGAGGCAGCTTTTCTGTGGGATTGACTTATCTTGGAAGTCAAAATCTAAGGACAACATTATTCGGTCTAAACCTAAAGAAGTGCTACCCTGGCTTTACATATTCCCACAGTTCAAAAAGATGTGAATGTATGACAGCGACGCCATCCAGGCAGTCAACAGGCATCTCGCGGTGTGGCCCTTATAGAAAGACCGTCTATGTGAAGGAAAGTTACTGGGCTGGAAGTGTTTCTGGTGAATTTGCCACGTATCTCTGTCCTACAGGATACTGCAAATCAAGCTCAAACCGGTCGCAAGAGTATCGATATGTGGTGGGCCAAGTATGCAATGACAAAAGGGATCCGAGTAGCGTCCTATGCGGGAAATGTAAGAAGGATTTCAGCATTACCTTTGGTAGTGAACAATGTAGTGAAAAATGTTCTAACCTGGACGTGCTTTACCTGATACCTTTTGGCTTAGGCCTCGTTCTTCTTGTCGTTATAGTTATGCTGATAGATCTCGATTTCTTCACCGGATACTTGAACGCGTGGTTGTACTCATATCAGGTCATGAAACTGTTGACACCTGAAAAGTTTCAATTTGACCCTTTTATCGAGTTTGTTATCGGTTTGGTCAATATCCAAATACGGTTTGGACACCACAGTATCTGTTTCGCCAAAGGCTTGGATGACGCCGATAAACTGATGATGATGTACGCCATTCCGACGTTTATATTAATAGTTGTCTCGTTCTTGAAGTGGTTAGTAGGCGCCTACCCAAACTGGTGCTTCAGCAAAAGAGTCAAGGCTCCCTTCCGCGCTATATGCACCCTTATTGTGCTCTGTTATACGGATATCACTAGAATTTCCCTAAAGATCTTGCATCCTGCCAATGTTGGATCAAAGACCGTTTTGTATGTCAATGGTAGCCTCGAGTTTTTTCATGGAAAGCATCTCTGGTATGCAATAGTTGCCGTGATCTACATTTTGGTTTTTGTGCTTCCATTCCCACTAATCCTCTTGTTCCGCCCGTTCCTGACTAGAGGTCTTCGCCCCGTGTTGAATCTCAATCGCTGGCTACCGTTTTTTGATGCTTTTCAAAGCTGCTTCAAGAATACATATCGCTGGTGTGCAGCTTTCTATTTCATCTGCCGACTGGGAATCTTGGCGATTTATACTTTCATCCCAGCCTGTCCAGGAAGAAGAGTTCTGCTGGAGGGCACCTGTATTCTGATTCTCGTTATCTTTGCTTCCTTGAGGCCTTACAAGGAAGCGTGTGATGTGCGGCAAGGCGAGAGGAGCTACGAGTGGATCAACAGATCGGACGTGGTACTATTGACGACACTCGCCCTTATTGCCGTGGTCAGCTCACCAATTGACATGCCCAGTGAAACCACCGAAAATCAGAAAATATTTGTTATAGTCGTCAAGGTATTGGCGTACGTTCCGTTACTGGTCCTACTGGTACTAGCCCGCCGAGTTTTTATGACTTACTGCCCAGGGATAGGTGTTGCAAACCACTTCCGCAGGGAAGATGAAATGCCATTTATATCGGAAGTTTCTGATGTAACGCAGTAATCACAGACACATCTATTGCCCAACAGCCCTATTGCCCGGGCCCGAAGCTAGGAAACCAGAACTTAGTCAAACTATATATTGCCGGATCCTACGTAGGTGATTTCCATCAAACGTTAAATCACAAAGTTGTCAACTGTTTTTGAGATTTTACTTAGGGAAGTTAGAGAGTGAAGCGAGTGCATTGCTTTTTATAGCAGACGCATGCCATTAAAGGGCGTAAGTTTTGAATCCGAGAACGTGATTTTTAGGTGTTGAAACCAATTCAGTTTCAATTACGTTTGTTGCATGTGTTTGACACGTATCTTGTAGATTGGAGAGCAAAACGTTTTGGGTACAAAATATTAAATATAGTACATGATAGGTATATAGT
>NC_090895.1:13189035-13191535 GCF_036669925.1 Montipora capricornis | reverse complement strand
AAACCATTACAGAGGAAGCGCATAATGTGTAAGCACAAGGGGAAAGATAACACATTCCTTTTTTAAACTTTGGGCCACCAATATTGTTTCTAAATTTCTGATTGGTTCACTCAATCTCAGTTAACAGCTCTTACACTACATATGACCTAAAATGGAAACTGATTGCGTCAAGTGTTACCACCCTGCATACTGATTGGCTTTTAATTTGTCCAAGTGTTAAGAATTAAATGAAAACTTAATAAAACAATATTACTTGTTGGATATGAGATCTCATATACAACGTGCAGTCATGGAATTTCAATAATATTATTCACTATTGTCTTATGCTACAGGAATTTTATGCTTATTGGTATAATTACTTAGGTGATTACTGAAAATTCTCTGTGCTGATTGGTTGCCATTGAGGTGATTATTATGCAATAATCACCTACGGTTCTTCAAAATGGCCGCAAGCCGTTTTGTCTAAGTGACAGACAAATAACTCCATTGTTTTACATATAAAGAAAATGCATATTTTTCATAATATAAAGTAAATCACCTGATGGGCAATTTGCAGGAAGGCATAATTTAATACGTACAAAGACCAGACTGCTTTGAGTTGATTCTATTGTCAAGCAAATTTAAACAATTATTGTTTCTTTGTTCCCAGGAGAGGAGAAAAATCTGAATAACAAAGCATTTTGAAAAAGCATTCTGATCTCCGTAGGGAAATGAAGCCATCATGCAGATCGCCCATTATACTAAAACAATTATTCACCTAAGACTTGGTGAATAAAAACCTCGACTTCCTCTCGGTTTTTATTTAACAATTATTCGCCTCAGGCTCAGTGATTATTGGTGAATATTCACCGATAATCACTTTGCCTTCGGTGAATAATTGTTTTAGTATAAATACACAGGTGATTATTTAAAAAAAGAGAAAAGAAAAACCTTTCAACGTGAAATCATCTTCAACTTACAGTAGCAAAACGACTACTGGCAGCCATTTGGTCCGTCAAGGTGATTATCGGCTGATAACCCGAGATAGCGAGCCAATGAGAGTGCGCGATTTTGTATAATCACCTGTGTATTTACACTAATGAGCAATATTCACCTCGCCTTCTGTGAATTATTGTTAATTATTTAGTGTTGGAGAATTTTTAGTCAGTGGTACAGATCTAACTAAAGCTGTAAGGAGTACTTTATATTATTATGATTAATATTATTATTATATGCATTTCGCCGGTAAAATTATAAAATAGTAAAAGGTAAAAACTGTTAAAATGTTTGACTAAACGTTTTCGATCTTGCGATCATCTTCAGAATGATTAAATTGCATAAACCAACTGTTTTATATTTGTGGTTACGTAATACCAGTTCCCATGGGGTATAAGGTAAGGTGGAATGACTGGACTTGTTTATTTAGGACTGGTTTGAAGCGTGCGATGTAAAATGCCTCTTTTATTTTTCCCTTTGTCCATGAGTGAGCCGAAGTCAAAATGCCCCATGTGAATTTGTGTTCGGGGTGTTTCTTTAGGTGTTTGGCTGGTTCCGATTGTTTGTTTATATCGGAATGTTCGTTGACACGTACTTCCAGATTGCATGCCGTTTCAGCAATGTGAGCTTGATTACAAGTACACGTGCCTATGTATATTACGTGTGATATATATGTATATTATATGTATATTACGTGTGATATATATCAAGTCCAGTCTTTCCACCTTACCCTATACCCCATGGGAACTGGTATTACATAACCACAAATATAAAACAGTTGGTTTATGCAATTTAATCACTATGAAGATGATCGCAAGATCGAAAACGTTTAGTCAAACATTTTAACAGTTTTTACCTTTTACTATTTTATAATATTATTATTATTTTTGATTATTATGATGATGATGATGATGATGATGATGATTATTATTATTATTATTGCTATGTAACATCACAGGCCTAAAAGGTGCCCCTGGCCTGGTCAATTGTTTCCCTTGAGAGCCAGTAACAACAGGTTCCCGAGGGAGTCCTCTCCTGATTCCCTAAAGGGACAAAACGTTTCTTAGGAGTCTAGCCGTTCCCAACAGATTATTATTATTATTATTATTATTATTATTATTATTATATAATGTATCTGAAGTGTTTGCTTCCAAAGTTTTGTGGCACATGTATTTTTGAAGACGTTTTGCAAAACTTACATGTATGTGGAAAACTTGACCAATATGGTTACTCTGTTACATGTACAGTAATGTACCTACATGTAGCTGGGCTGTTCCACAACTGATCAGGACAATATTGCACATGCACTGAGCGGAAGACGCTTTGATGCAGATTTCCTGGAATGGCTTCTGCAAAAATATTTGCGAGGAAGCAACAAAAATCTTGCAAAGATCGATCGCATTTAATATGGCAGAATTCCTCTTCAATCTCTTTTCTGATGCTTGGTAGATGTTCGGAGAAACAGTCAAGGTTACACGTGGAAAATGTAAATTCCAGGTGTTAAGAAAATTCAACTTTTTGGCTG
>NC_090895.1:13176535-13179035 GCF_036669925.1 Montipora capricornis | reverse complement strand
TTCACCTAATCACCATTCGTTTCATCAGCTTAGGTATCTAACAACGTGTATAAATTCCCCTTTTTTCCAAGGTCTATAGTAACCTGGAACAATCTTCCAATGTGTAAGCTCTCTTGATAAATTTGAAGCCGTGGCACTTGAAAATATTCGATTCTCATGCAAGGGATATTTATGGTAGAAACCATCCTCAAGGTACATGTGTTCTGTTTGAAGTATCATCAATGAATAGCTTAGTACATTATTTCAGAGTATAAATTTGAGTTGAAAGGGGTAAAATTTAATAAAGTTCAAAATAGTACCCCTTTTTCAGAGTCATGCCTGTGAAACCAGAAAGTTCAATGTGAGTTGTGCTGTGGGTATCTATTCACTCTGCTACTTTGTGAAATCATGAAATCATGTAGTTACTGGAAGTCAAACACATTATCTAAGGTTATTCAGTATGGTAAAAGATTATATGAAAATCTATCATCTTCAAACAAGCATTTACCATCAGATGATTCTGCCAAAAACTGTTGATGTTTGTGGAACTGAAGTAAGTTTAGATCTTAAAAGTGATTGCAGTAAAGGAATATTGTCTGATTCAGTTGACACGAAAATTATTTCATTTAAAACAATTCAAATTCCCCACCCTTGGGACAAAATAATTGGTCAAAATGTCCAAGCGGCGGCTAGTGAAGGTGGTAAAATGTCCTTTGTACGATCAAAATCTCTAGCCTAGGGACGTCACATACGACCAAAATCCTTACCCTGGGGACAGACCTCACGATCAAACTCCCGTGGTTAGTCCAAACCCTCCTCCCTGGGGCTTAACATTGATAGGTGCATTACGAACAAATTGGCTTGTTTTCTTCAATGTTCAGAAAAATAGGCGTTTCAACATTGTCAATCTCTTTGGCTTTTATGTTTGTAAAGATGGTAACCAGCTGCTTTATCACTAATATCAGGCTTTTCGTCAGTTTTAAGAGGAAAATATCGTAATTATTCAGAGGATATGGGTTTTAGGGAATTATGCGGATCCGCATCGCGGCCGCCCTGGCTAAGGCTATTGAAAGAGCTGAAAGGAAAAAGATAATGAAAAATGAAAGACAAAAACAAAATTATGAAGCGATGGAACCATCAAAGAAGCGAATGTTCCATTAGAGAAAACAAAACAAACAAAACAAGCAAGGGATACTGCAAATAAACGTGAATTACAAAAGAAACGAGCAAAACAGTGGATTTAGCAAAGAAACAAGACTTATTGAGCAAAAAAGCAAAAAAATACAAAACTATGCATGCAGCAAAAAAAGAAGAATTACTTCAGAAACGGAAACAAAAATATATTCTAGTAATAAGAGTAACAATGTGGATTCATGCATTAAAGCATTTAAAAAGAAAATAAAGGAAAGTCCATATTATATATGTTGTGCGCGCAATAGGATGCTCTTGATTATAACTAGTACCCTTCTCAGCATCTTTTTGATGTGCAGATGTCATTTGACGGAAAGCTTTATATCTGTCACACATGTCATTCAAAAGCTATTGAAGGAAAGGTTCCATATCAGGCAACTGTTACCAATTTATATGTTGATGATGTACCAACTGAACTAGAAAGTCTTAAAAAACTAGAGCAAATTATAATAGCACGAAGGATTGTATTTGAAAATATAATAATGATGCCCAAGGGATAACAAACAAAGATTAAAGGAGCAATATGTAATGTACCAGTCGATTGTGATCAAACATGTAACACATTTCCTCGTCCCCCTGAAAGATCTGGTATTATTCTTTTGAAATTGAAAAGAAAAATTCCGTTCAAAAGTCATGTTTATTTAGAAACAGTTAGACCAGAAATCATAATGACAGCACTCAATTAGTTAAAAGCCAATAATTTCATTTACAAAGATATTCAGATTGATTGCACAAATATTAGCACGGAACTGACAAGTATAATAAAAGAAGAGGTTGATAACATAAACCCATTACCAATAAACTCTCAAAACAATAGTGCAAATTCTGAAAGTTTTGTCAATGTAGGAGTAAACAGTCTTACAAACAATACTCCTAGTAACAACAGGGAAGTCCTGAATTATTTCAGATTATTGCTCAAACTAATGGCAAAAGCATGAGTGATAAGGAAGGAGAAGCTTGATCATATGAGGAGAGATGTAGGCTTCTGAATCTCAATCCAGTAATAGTAGCTAAGCACTTCCAGTACAGAGTAGAAACAATTCTTTACTGAGATTTTACTATCTAATGCAAATCAAATCGGCAAAGTAGTATATTATGCTCTTCGCATAGAATTGTGTAGTTCCAGAAAATATCCATACCCCCTCCCCCGCAGAAGGTATTTTACCTATGACCCCCCTTCCCCTCTGGATTTTCCAAAATCGGCTCACAAAATACGTCCCCTTCCCCTCCCCTCCGGAAATTCCATTTTTGTTTCATACCCCTTGGAAATATTATCTTTCCTTGTGGAAACCAAAAATAAGCATTTCTTGTAGTGCAAGATACCGAATTT
>NC_090895.1:13139035-13174035 GCF_036669925.1 Montipora capricornis | reverse complement strand
GCTACAAGAATTTGCGATAGAGTTTATGCCCAGTGTTAGAAAGAAAAATGGTGAGTAAAACACTCCTGTCTATATAACAAAAAGAAATTTGCACGTTAGTTCGAAGATGTGAATTTTATTACCCTGCGAGCAGTCTCTCTCGATCTTCCTAGATAAGTCGGGAAGAGGAAAAGTAGATTCTGCCAGCCGGCTCGACGTCCTTTGATTTGCCGCTCATTTAAAGAAATGGACGAGTCAGTCTAGTTTCGACTTGTCAAACCTATTTTTTTTTTAATTTGTGCGCACGATCAATCGCCACGCGTCATCAATATTTTTTAAATTTACAACAGCTTGACAATTTTTAGCTGTCTAAATTTCCATGAGTATTTCCTCCGTATGTCGGTTACAAAAACTCATTTGCCAGAATTGAAAAACCTATTAATTTTTTCAGTAAAAATTGAAATGGCAATTTAAAAATTTGAACTATCTTGAATTTCCAAGGAAATGATTCCTTGGTTGTCGTGTGTTTGCCGGAGTTGTTCGAAAATATCCCTACTGTTTGTTTTGGTTTTGTGGTTTCTACTTCTTTGACAAGCAGCCTATCTTCTACCCCTGATAGGCCAGCAGGAGCACGTGAGAGTGTATCTGCGGTAACGTGATGTTTTCCTGGCACATTTTGAACTTGATGGCTGTATCTCATAAGTCGCAGGCGGAAACGCAGGACACGGGGGGCATCTTTGAGAGCTCTGATGAATTCAGGAGTAAAGTAAGCGGTTTGCAGCCTATTTCTAGGGTGAAAGGGATGCCGAGCACATAATCAGAGAACCTCACACTAGCCCATGTTGTCGTGAGGGCTTCCTTGTCAAGCTGTTGAATCACTGAGAGGACTGTCAGTGACACTAACTCTGGCTTGATCTTGTCAAAGGCGTTTTACTGGGGTTCACCCCGAACTCAAACACTGTCTTTACGTAATAATTGAAGAAGGGGGTCACTGAGTTCAGCCAGGTTGGAAATAAATTTTCTAAGGTGGTCGACCATTCCCATGAATCGCTGTATCGATCCCGGCACATCTGAAGGGACTGGGAATTTGTTCACAACAGTGGCCATCTGTGGGTCCGCTTGAAGTCTAGAGCTATCAAGGATGTGAGCGAGAAATCTGATTGATGATGGCGTCATTAAGGGTCAACCCAGCTTCTTGTAAGCGGTGAAGAACATCTAGTAAGCGTCCATCATGTTCTGACTGGTCCACCCCGTGAATGAGGACATCATCCATTTTACAGAGGGTCCCTTCCAAGCCCTCAAGTATCTTGGACATGGTGCGTTGGAAAATCTCTGGGGCTGAGCTGATACCAAATGGGAGTCTGTTGAGACAAAAACGTCCAAATGGGGTGACAAAGGTTGTGGGCAGTTTTGATTTGGCATCCAAGGGAATCTGCCAAAACTCATTGTTGGCGTCAAGTTTAGAGAATAGCTTACTGTCGCCCAGTTAAGCGAGGTTCTCATCCACTGAAGGTATTGGGTGTATCTCACGCTGGACTGCTTTGTTAAGGTGAGTCAGGTCAACACAGATACGCACCCTGCCATTTGGTTCAAGGACAAGGACAATACCTGCACACTGTTACAGGCGAGATCACTCCTTGCTGAAACATTGTTTCTATTTGACTTTTTACCTTTGGAATCAGTGGATGGGGGGATTTTTCGGGGATTGTAGAGACAGAAAGGTCTAGCAACAGGGCGAGGTGTTATGTGGCATTCAGTCTTAAGCTTTCCCAGTCAGCTGAAGAGTGCTAGAAATTCGGCTTTGAAATCTGTTGGCCCCGTGGTCACCTCTTGAACATCTTTGTCAATAGTCTTATGAGTCCTAGTGCGACACAGGCTCTCCTACTGAGTAACGAACACTTCTGATTATGCACCACATATACAGGCTCAGTTAACTTTGATTCTCTGTACTTAAGAGTTGCATAGAACAAACCTTCCACAGGCAGTTTCCAGGACCGCATAGAACCTGGGATGTCTTGGTTAATTCAAAATCCTGTAGCCACTGGACATCACCGCTAAGGATAGGCACTGCTGCCCCCGTGTCAAGCTTGAAGTGTGTTGTACGACCATTCACTCCTATATGTGCAGACCAATAGTTCTTCTCACAACCGATCTCACCGAGAAAGTGTATGTCTTCCTTCTCTTCTTCTTCTACTGTATGTACCTTTCTCGTATAAGGTTTCTTGCTCAGACAGACAGACTGAAAATGTCCCTTTTTGTTGCAGTTGCTACAAATAGCGTCTCTAGCTGAGCAATACTTCCTGTCGTGGCTATGGCGTCCACACTAAAAACAGGGACGGTCATTCTTGGAGGGGTCTTTTATGTATCGTTCGTTTCGGTTACGCTCAGGTTGGTTGTTTATAGCTTGTTGTTTGTTGTGAGAGCGTGGCTGACTGACGTAATCAACTTCCTTTGGACTTTCTACCCCACGGACAATGGTTCGATTTTGTTTTGTTGCTTCGGCTTGTCGGCTCATGGGAGTAGCGTACGCGAGAGTGGGGTCAGATTTAGCTTGTAGGCGGTCAGACAGTGTATCATCGAGGACTCCAACAATAATTCTGTCTCTTAAAATTCATCTCTCGGAGTTCCGTACTCACAATTTTCGGCGAGGAAGTATAAATCTTGAATAAAGTTGTCCACGGATTCACCTTGGCATTGTCTTCGTCAATTGAACCGAGCTCGTTCGACGATAATAATGATAATAATAATAATAATAATAATAATATCTGATCTGCTAATCGCCCTTTCTCGCAGTCGGAGACTGAATTACGAAGGGCGCAGCTCAACGAGGTCGGACCGAAGGAGCTGTGCTGCCGGCTAGGCGCTCGGCCCCTGACCACGACCCATGTATGACCTAGGAGCACAGCACCACAGCCTGATGGAATAGGCCGGGAGTCGATTTTGAGGAGGGCGGAAAACCGGAGTAGCCGGAGAAAAACCCTCGGAGTCAGATTGAGATCAACTGAAACTCAGCCCACATACGACCCAAGGCCAGAGTTGAACCCGGGTCACAGAGGTGGGAGGCACGGTTGATGACCACTAAACCACCCTGAAGAAGGTGAAGTGTCTCCACTGTTTTTGCAACTTGTTGTCTGATTGATTGCAATAATTTTGCCAGTCCGGATTTGAATCCTATAGGGAAAAGTTTCAACGTAGAAAAGCAGGAACTAAAGTTTTCACGCGAAGTGCAAAGCACATTGTACCAAACACGAAAGGATATTAATTATTGACGTACGGTGGCATCGATTTTCAAGTGTTTGGACTTATCATCGCTAACAAAAGACTCCGTACCAACTACTAAAGCGAGCAAAGTATTTTGCACTGCCGATCTGATGCTCCAAAAGTTACACATGGCTCTTATTATGTAACACGATACCATTTATGTTTTTCTTGGTGACGTCAATCAGGATGGTGGCGTTACAGTTGAAAATCGTATCTTCCAGGAAACAGCACAATTCAACTAGTACTTTCTTTTCTACTCAATCCAATACATTACCAGATGATTCGTAATAAAGTTCACACAATCAGAAATCCTGTACATATCGTCTACTCCATTTACCAACGGTCTACCATTCAAGCACGGTCTACCATCGCAACAGCAAGAAATATGATATCATATTATTTTCTCAGTGAAAAGTTGTGGTAGACCGTGTAGACCGTTTCATATAAATTCCATATTGTGTAGCCGGTACAAATTTGTTCACTTTTGTATCTCATTGTAAAACAAATCTCGCAAAGGATTTAGCACAATCGGGTGCTTTCTTTTGATCATTGTGCTCAGTCGGTCGTTCCAAAGAACATGGAATTAGCCTGTACCCGACACGTCACTTAGAAGACTTGCTATTAAGCGTTACCAATCCCATCTCTGGAAACAGACTAGCCCGAAAGCAATAAGTAATGTTACAAATGGACCTCTATGAAAATGCATCTTTGTATCACAATGTTTGCTAAGAATTGATTTTTTGGAAAGTGGATGTTCCCTTTAAATGGCCTGCGATCGCAGTTAAAGGAGAGGTTATGTCTGTTTCTCATTTGTAAACAGCAGCTAATTTCGTACATGTTGCGCGTGTTTTAGATGTCATGTGTCGACCGAAATATAGTTGTTTAAGGCAAATTATTTCGAAATCGGTTCCAGGATATTTCTAGCGCACTTTAAAAAGCGAAAGATGGAAATCACACCTTTTCATCTACCAAACTATGTGTATTTTCGACTTGACTCACAGAAAGCACTGAAATAGCTTCAAATTACGTCATACCGAAACCCCGCCAAAATCCAGTTTATCGCTGGCCATTTTCCATTCACAGCAGATCAGAGAACTAAACTCTTTTTTTTTGGAAACACCATATTAAACGCAAACGATAGACGCCTTCCCGTTCCAATAAACAAAGTGACCGTACGGCAATACAGTGACAACCAACTCAGACAACAAGTTGCAAAATTGTTGAGACACTTTCATTTAAAAAAACATCTTTTCTAGCTTCCAATGCCCGCCGTATCTCGAATTTAAACCTTTCCCACTTCCTCTCCCCTCTCCCCCTTTCAATGTTGACTGCTTAAGTTTCCAACATTTTTTGTCTTGCTAAGGGGGGAGGGGGGCTGCAGTGTAAGAGATAATAGGGAAATTAATAACGCCCCAAGAAGGTGAAGTGTCTCCAGTATTTTTGCAACTTGTTGTAGCTCCTTCAAAGTTACAGCAGGCCATTTCTTTCTTCAAGACAGTTTCATCTATACTTAAAGTTTGAAGACCTTTTTGAATACCAGCAATACCCCCAGGGGCATCCACAGATGTAACAGGAACAAGGTCTGCAAAGTGAGTGGAGAGGTGCCCGTTTGATCCTGTACAGCGAACGTAGACCGACTCCTACTCGGTACTTGTCAGTCGGGCCATCTGCCAGAACACACAAGAATCTAGCATTTTCAATTTCCTCCTGGGATCGTTCCTTCTCAACAGCTGCGATGTTTTCCACAAAGTCCCTGCATGCCTTTTCCTTCTTGTACTGGCCTCCAAAATCAAGACCATTCTTTCCTGCAAGTCGCAGAGTCCTTTGAACTTGCAGAAGGCTAAGTTCTCACTGGCAATATAGAAGGCAGTATTAAACAACTAGTGCAATCTGGCTTCCGTTTCTTGATCACGTTTACTGGAAGCAGCTTCAAATAGTTTGGGGAGTGGCTCGTCAGTTTTTCCTTGATCCATTTGACTTCTGTTGATACACTTACGTGGTTTGCCGATTCGTTGTGGGACTTCAGTACTCCTGTAGTTGCCAATGCCACCAGTACCTCTGTAAAGGGGGCTTGTGATTCCGCCAGTTTTGGATAATTTCGGCAAATCATGCAATACATTACATCATTAGAAGCATCATGTTCAAGCCAAGGATACATTTCTTTCCAGTGCCCTTTGAACTCTCTTTTCCTCTTTTTTCGGAATTCTTTTCTGTGGTTCAACAGTATTTTAGTCCAAGCACCCATTTTAAAAAGATTAGCTTACATGAAGTAATCGGCCATCACAACAATAATCGAAAGCTAACCTTTTTAAAATGGGTGCTTAGACTTAAATACTGTTAAACAATGCTGTTTAAAATGGGTGTTGAGGCAACAGTACTCATTCGAAATAGTATTTTTAGGGTAGTCCATTTGTGTAGTACATGGACTGGGAGTCAGCGAAATGTACCGACCCGTTACCATCACCAGATGTTTTTATAGCGTCGAATTCAACTTTCCCAGGAGTTTTCGAACGTGGTAAAAAAAAAAATTATCAGGAATTAAATTTGTCCCACAGCATCTTTTGCCAGTGTCTCCCAGTTAAAGAAACGAAGTTTGCGAAGTTGTTGTTTTTCGTTCGTGTACTTACTGCCTAGTTACTGTACTACACGCTGGGTATCTTCGTTATTATACAGCCTTGAATCATTTTTTTCAATTCGTCGAAGATCGTGTTCAACTCCTTGAATGTTCACCTGCATTTTGTCTAGCTTCACGAAATCATTGTGAAGAGAAGCGCGAGAAATTTATAACACGCAGAATTAACAACAAGGCGCCTACCCAATTCAGTTTTGACACAGGCACAGTGTCGAATTTGAGAAGCCGGCAAGAGCACATTTTTTAATTTGGGTGAATGAAAAATAGTTTCAGTCGAGGGAAAGAAGAAGAAAAACTAGGAACTGGGACGACAACCTCCTTCTGTCGACTGTCAAGTTACGTTACGCAAGAATGGTTTTCAGGACGGCGCTGCGTGCTTTTGGCGGGAAATGCAAAACACAATAATTATTCTAGGTTTACAGTTGTCTGTGTTTACTGGCCTGTTAAGTTTTATTTGTAAAACTGTTGATTTTAAAACCTGGATTCCTGATCAGTGACTGATATATACGGTATGCCCTCTTTAAGAGAAATCAGAGATATGTTGCTGTTTGCTCCAACGATAATTTGATCAGTGAAGAAGAATTTTTGTTGTTGTGTGATTTAAACAAGTCAAACAACCTTGAGCTACCGTATTGGAGCTATGACCAGTTTGACCTTGATCTTTTAAATGACGATAAATGCAAGTCAGAATTCAGATTCTACAAGAGGGATGTCTATCTTCTTGCCGAAGTGATGCAGATTCCGGATCAAATAAGATGCTATAACCGCGTTGTTGTCGATGGGATCGAAGCTCTCTGTGTTTTTCTTAAAAGATTTGCATATCCTTGTAGATATTCTGATATGCTGCCAAGGTTTGCAAGACCCGTTCCAAACACTCAACCACCGTTTAGGAAGTTTTAACCAGCCATGGCTCTCTCAGGCCAGTCTTCAGAACTATGCCGATGTAATTCATGC
Organism: Montipora capricornis; assembly: GCF_036669925.1. Taxonomy (NCBI): domain Eukaryota; kingdom Metazoa; phylum Cnidaria; class Anthozoa; order Scleractinia; family Acroporidae; genus Montipora; species Montipora capricornis. The sequence continues at coordinate 13,167,209 of NC_090895.1, read as the reverse complement.
TAACTGGGCTCCACTTCAGAATTGCTGGGGTTTTATCGATGGAACAGTAAGGCCAGTTTCTAGGCCTGGGGAAAATCAAAGAGTTCTGTATAACGGGCACAAGAGGGTCCACGCGATGACATTTCAATCAATTGTGGCCCCAAATGGTTTGATAGCTAACCTATTTGGCCCAGTTGAAGGAGGACGACACTACAGCGGCATGCTGGCAGAGTCCGGTTTACTTGCCGACTTGCAACGTCAATCGTTGTCTCCTCTTGGACAACCCCCGTGTGTTTATGGGGATCCGGCCTACCCCCTTAACATACACCTCCAAGGACCATTCAAAGGAGCTAGGATCACGCCTATAAAGAATGAATACAAGAATGCAATGAGTCGTGTTGGAGCATCAGTGGAGTGGGTTTTTGGGAACATTATAAAGTACTTCGCTTTTTTGGATTTCAAAAAGAACCGAAAAATTCGCTTAACGCAGTTGGCAAAATGTACATGGTGTGAGCCTTGCTGACAAATGCCCGTACTTGTCTTTACTAGTTTATAACATCGTCATATTTTGACTTGGACCCACCACCATTGGAAGTATATTTTCAGTAAAATTGTCTAAACATAAAAACACTTTGAACTATGTTGCTTTTATTTAGTACAGCTTACAAGTAACAATACAGAAACTGAAGATGTGCTCGTTGTGTGCACGCCATTTGAACGTTATGCTACTGTCTTATTATAAGTACCAGTAGTAAAGTGTACGGAATGTTTTTGTCTTGTTGTTTAACTCTGAAAATTTTGGTGGGTGTGAGGTGGCTATTAAGGGAAAAAGAAGCACATTTTCCGACCCAATTTCAGACCCCACCTGCCACATTTTAAGGCTAACCAGAAAAGACACACTCAATTTCTGACCGTATGTCTAGTTTCAGGTCGGCGTCACATTTTAATCTAGTTTGGGTGACACACTTATATAGCTTATAAAGGGGAGTGGGAACTGTTGTAAAAAGCAAGGCAATATTACGCTTTAAGTCTGTCACTAACAGACATTTATTTTAAAAAAATTGGAATAAGGATAGGAAGCAACGAATAAAGAGATATTGAAATATTGCTTTTGTGTTACCAATGACATTGACAAATTAGCCCACAAAAACTATACCTCAAACATCAAAAACTTAAGCAGAAATAGCTGTCTTGCTTGAATTCAACACAACAATTTGACCTCCACCAGTAACAAACTAGTGAAATGTTCTAATTGTTTTTCATATTTTGCATCATTTGCATCATCATCATCATCATCAATTAATTGTTTTGTTGTTGCTGTTGTTGCTGTAGCTCAGTTTGCTATTGCAGCTGCCTCTGCATTGATTGCTGCATGGCGCTAAAAGCCTCGACCATGTGAGCCTGCTGCTGTCTCATACTTCTCTGTTCCATTAGTTGTTCTTCCTGTAATTTCTTCTTCTGTAATTCCTCTTTTTTCACTTCCATCTCCTTGTCTGACTTCTCTTTCAGATAGGCAAGCGTATCTATACCAGATCGTCGGTTCTTCCTGACCTTAGGTGTTTCTATGTCATTTTCCTCGCTATTTAAAAGCCTTCTTTTTTTCGTCTGAGCAAACTGTTACTTTTTTTCGTCTCAGCAAACTGACTAGAGTGTAATGTGAAGTGCTAGATTTCTATCCCATATGAAACATGCGAGCGTTAGCCACACTGAAGAAGAAACTCACCAAGGAGCTACGCCAGGAAATCGTAAGATATCTTTTCTCTTTTCCCACACTTATCGGCAACTTAGTTTTCCATTGAGCCACTCTCATTTTCGCCAAAACTAGTTTTTGTAGTCACATCAATTTCACCGGCCGTTGCCTCAATTCTAAAGTAATTCTTAAAAGTTTTCACTGAAACTTTCATGCGTCTACATTCGCTCACTCGATTCAATATCTTCAAATTCGATGCGCGCAAAATTCTTTTTCACGTAATATTATGAGGATCGAAATTAGAGCCATGTGCCAAAAACGAAACGTTCTTGAGCAACAAATTCTTCAGTGCCGCTCCGAACTTTCCAAAATCTGTCCAGTAGTTTTATTACAATCGATCCGCGCTAAAATCCGAGAACTTAATTCTGGACTGTTTGACCATTTACACCAAACCAAGACTCTAAAACTTCAACAATTAATAGGTCTGCAAAGCACCGACGACACTACATTGCATAGCCATAATACCGTAGTTACAATTCCAGAAAATCTTCCGCTTACTGACTCAGAGAAATCTGTTCTAAGTAAGGGCCTAAATTTTGTCCCTATTACCAAACGCACCAACGAATTTTCTATTAAGCAAGATGTTGAAAAATTCCTTCGCCGCGTTCAGTTAAAAGCCTTTTTTCATGACAAAGAGGATGATTCGGACACTTCTAACAAGAAGATAAGATATTTTTGAAACACTTCAAGTTCGCAAATCTAAATGGACTCCCCCAGAGGGACAATTTGCCTCTTTAGATTTTTTCACCAAAAAATGGCGTCACGACATTCACAAACTTAAATTCAATCGCAACACTAAATTTTCCAACCTTTCCTCTGAAGAGTGGGCGGCGCTTAAGAATCTTGGTAAACGCAATGACATAGTTGTCAAATCGGCCGACAAAGGCGGCGCGGTACTTGTTTGGTGGTCCGACCTTTACCAAAAAGAAGCTTTGCGGCAACTTTCTGACACCTCGTTTTATGCCAAAATCCAGAAAGATCTCACTTCCAAAAATCAAAAACTTGTCAAAGACACCATTCATAATCTTACAGTTAATCAAGAATTAGCGGACACTGCCACTAATCTCATCATCAACACCCCTAGAACTTCGTGCATTTGCTTCTTGCCAAAGATTCACAAACCTAACAACCCAGGTCGCCCTATCGTTTCTGCCTGTAGTTGCCCCACCGAACTCATTTCTAGCTACTTAGACAGGATTATGACACCTATCGTCAAATCTTTCCCATCATATATTTAAGACAGTACACATGCACTAAAAATTTTCCGCGATTTCAATTTCTCCGGCCAAGACAAACTTATTTTCACCATGGACATTACATGTCTGTACACAGTCATTCCCAATAGCGAAGGTCTTCTAGCACTTAAACAGTTTTACGATCAACGCGTTGTCAAAGAACCAAGCTCGGAAATGCTCCTCCGCCTTGCCGAACTAGTTTTAACGCTTAACTGTTTTTCATTCGACGGCAGCTATTACAAACAAATTAATGGTGTAGCGATGGGCTCAAGAATGGGACCTCGCTATGCCAATCTTAGCCTGCACGCAGGCGGTTGGATGGTCGAAAAACCGGAATTCGTAATGAGGTCGCCATCTTGGATTCGCGCGGCTAGGTCTGGGCCGGGTTGAGGGTCGACAAAGCGAGCGAGGGGAGTGGGGCGGAGAGAAGAGAGAAAAACCGCCTGCCCGAAAACCAGCCCCCTTTGAGTAGCACAATTTCGCAGCGTCCGCCGGTGGACGCTGTCTTCTGATTGGTCGGCAGACATGCTGTCAATCAACACAATATTTAATATTCATATACCGCTCTTGTCACCATAGGCAAAATGATGAGTTCGAATGTCGATCGAGCGATTCAAAGTGCTTTAGATTTCTTGGCGACAAGAGAAAGGAGCGTTCTTTTGAAGCGTGAACAAAAACAGGCGATAGTTAGTTTACTAAATGGTGAAGATGTGCTGGCCGTGCTTCCCACTGGCTTTGGGAAAAGCATGATATTTACAGTGTTTGCGATAGCCGAAAGTGAGAAACTTGAAGGTCGTCCGGTGTCAGTGCTTGTAATTTGCCCACTCAAGAGCATCATATCAGATCAGATTGTCGAACTGGAAGATTTGAGTTCGGCAGCAGAATTCACCCCAGAGAGTTCTAAGAAAATCATCGAAGATCCTCCTATCTTCATCTACTGCTCTGCAGAGCAAGCGCTGGAGGAACGCTTCCTTTCGGCCAAAAGACTGATGAAGAAAAAAATAACATAGTTAATCTTGTGTACGTAAATAAGTTTTATTATATCGTTAATCTCAAAGTTATTTTTCTTAACACTTGGCGAATCAAATCTTTCTTTCCCTGCAAAGATCGCTTGAATCGTTCCCACAGATCGAAAGTTGTTTACAAGGCAAGTTGTTGGGATTGCGATGACTTCTACATCGGCAAAACGAAGCACCGACTGCAGGATAGAAAAGCTGAACATTTTGAAGCGCTCTCCAAGCATGAACACACATCAGATATTGCTGATCATATTATGACTACTGGACATAACATAAAATGGGATCATTTTGAAATTCTCGCGTCTGGGAAAACTGATTGCCACTGCAAACGAAACCTTGTTTACACAGGAATTGAATCCGACCTTAAATGCTAATTGTCACTTTATTACAGATCGCTCTCAATTTGTTTTGAAATATAAATATTTTTCATATAATGAAGGTTACTTTTGAAAATGTATGTTGCCACATACGAAACGTCAAGTTAGATTTCATAAAACGCATTGCTTCACTGTAAATCAAAACCGTAAATTTGATCGCAAAGTGCACCGACAGGAATATTGCCCACTGTTTTCTCGTTGCCAAAATTTTTCAAACTTTCCGTATTAAACAAGAAATTGCAATGGGAAAAACCTACACTAACCGTTTGCTGCAGTTTCTGCCGGTTCGCTTACATTCTTTACGGCTTTTTTAGTTGACCAGAGCAAGTTTGTTTACAGCTACACGCTTCAGTGATTGACAGCCTTATTACAGTCTCTTACTTATTGGTCAATTATTGTGGCGTGACATGTAACCGGAAGCTCAAAAGGAAGTGGGCGGCTACCGAGAAAAGGCTGGTTTTCGGGCAGGCGGTTTTCTCTCCGCTCTTCCCACTCCCCACCCCGTCGTTTTGTCACGGGGCCCAGACCTATCCCACGCTCTTCCAATATGGCGTCTGATAGTGTTTCGTGGCGACACAACAACTTCCGCCTGCAAGCAGGCTATGCCAATCTTTTTGTAAGATATGTTGAACACCAATTTTTTAATTAGTACAACGGCCCCAAACCTGAACTCTACGGCCGCTACATCGGCGACTGCATCGGCGCGATTTCATCTAGCAGAGAAGAACTCTGTCAATTCTTTTCATCCGGCTCTTAATTGAACCTGGGAAATTTCGGAAACTTCATTGGCTTTTCTAGATATCAAAGTTTCTCTAAGTGGCAACGTGCTATGTACCAGTGTGCACTACAAACCTACAGATTCTCACAGTTATTTGTTGTATTCATCGTCACATCCATCACATGTCAATCACTTATTCTCAATTTCTTAGACTTCGACGTCTATGTAGTGATGACGCCGATTTTTCCAGCAAATCAGAGGAGATGTGCCCTTCTTCGAAAAACGTGGCTATCCTGTCTCTGTGGTCAAAGCGGGCCATCATCGCGCCCAACAATTTGATCAACAGTCATCTCTAAAAACGTCACAAAAAGATAAGAATGACCGAATTCCATTCACCTTCACTTTCTATCCTCTTAATCACGCAGTCAAAAGTATCATTCTTAATAACTTTAAATTACTCCAAAATGATCCCGAGAATGGCAGAATCTTTTCGCAACCTCCACTTATTTCATTCAAACGCGACAAAAACGTAGGCAACTTTTTACTTAGAAGCGCGCTCAAAACTAACAAGCAACCCGGCACTTTCAAATGCGCGCGCTCACGATGCAAAACTTGTCTTTTCATTGTTAACACTAGCAAGATATCGGGACCTAAGCGATCTGTTAAGATCACCGATCGTTTCACATGTACCTCCGCAAATGTCATTTATTGCATAACCTGTACGTTATGCAATAAATTATACATTGGCGAAACAGGTAGACGAATAGGTGACCGATTCCGCGAATTACCTTTGCGATGTTGAGAAGAATGACAAGGCTGCACATAAGCCAGTCGCTCGTCATTTTAATCTCCCTAACCACTCCAAAAAACACATGGTTATCTGCGGCCTTTCCCTACATCTAGGTACGACGGAAAGCCGCAAGAATCTGGAACAAAAATTCATCTTCCAAATCGGCATCCTTAATCCTCACGGTATTAACGAACGCTTTTCATTTAACTAATATATTCCTATTTTTCACGTTGCCGTGTTACGACCAATAGCATAGCTCCTACTCTACTATAGAAACTACACGTAACCCATAATTCCTCGATTCGCTCTGACGAAGGGTTAACGCTCGAAACGTCAGCTTTTAGAATCTCTGTATGGTGGCCAATTTACATTATCAACTCCGTTGATAAAACCAAACACTTGATCTAGGGATCCATTCATTCAATTGAATCTTTTGGAAGATTCGCGACAATGGTCACTGGTCAAGTAGCCTTTCATTGAACTCATTATGTGCCATTCACTATGTTATTCATTTGATCAAGGAATGTACTAGTTTCAAAGATGTTTTTATGTATATAGTAGTAACATCGTGAAATGTATTAGTTATTACATATGTTTTACAAACCGATGTACATGTAGTTTAATCCTTGGATGTTTCTAAGTCAATTTGTATTGATGCAGGCATTTAAATGGGAATTTCCATGGACATACCCATCACATTGTAAAATTATAAGATTATGAGTAGTTCTGATCCAGGCATGTACATTAGTAGTTGTATCGGATCATTCAGACCAGATTTGATTGGTAGTCATCAAATGACGCCATCAATTAAAAGACAAAAGAAGGGGGCGTGCATTAATAGGGGCAAGTTGGGGCATGACTGACACCATGCGGTGTAACCCTAAGAAGGGGGCGTGCATAAATTAGGGGCATGTTGGGGCATGACGCAATGCAGTTGTAACCCTAACACGTGAAACACAACACGTTCATCCCAGGTCGTCGCATAAATTAGGGTTAGGATAATGACATGCCAGTCATGTACGAAGACGAGGATATTTTCATCGATGAGAATGACAAAGACAGAAACGTAACCCTAAAATAATGTTTCCTAAGGTGCGCATAAAATAGTACTGTGTGCATATCATTTTATCAGTATGTTAATAGCCTGGATTGGAGAGAGAGAGCTCTCTCCTGCTCTGGAGTTGAACTGTGCATAAGAGATCGCAGCAAAGCAAAGACAAGACTTAGGAAAAGAAACCAATCACTATTACTCCAGATGACCTCATCGGAAACCAATCAGAAACAACCATTACCTCATCGAGAGCCAATCAAAAGGCAAATATCTCATTCTATGATTGGTTCCTAATGATGTCACCGGCCCATCATACCTTGAGGGACAAACGTTTTGTGGTTATAAAAGCGTCGCTCTGGCTTCCTTTTTTCACGAGACCAAATCATGTCTGAGAAGACAGAAGAAGTCGTATCGATTCGAAAACCCACTCGGCCATCCAAACCACCTACCAACAAGAAGCCAGAAGTCACACAAACATGTGGAGGAAACAACGCTATGACCATGGAGGAGATAAAGGAATTTCCACCCCCAGCCACACCCGCTATGCAAGTCGTGGAGCAGACCTTCCAAGAAGGGGATGGGTGGGAGCCCAATGAGTCCACCACTATTGAAGAACTCATGGGGCAGATCCCTGATGACCTGTCAGCAGAAGTTGATACGACCTGCCATTTTCATGGTTGTTTCTTAGAGCACCGAACATCAAACAACGGTTTTAATTATGTGAAATGTCCTGAATACCCCTGTGTCTTCATTGCAAGCCAACAAGAAGTACACCAGTACTTACAAGCCGTGGAGAAACAACAGCACCATCAGCTTGTGATTAACATCGACAAAATGCATTCCGAATGGCCAAAGATGCTGTGTTACTTCGATAAACCTTCCACTCTGAAACAAAACAAATCTGAGAAGAACCCTGGCCGCATATATTTCAGCTGTCGGAGCCGCACATGCCCCTACTTCCAATGGTTGAACACTCCCTGGAACCATAAGATCCTAGTCCTCACCTCAGAGAAACTGAATCCACCACCGCAACATCCTCAATACCCAAACTTTAAACCACGCCTGGTGGCTTACCAACCAAAGAAGAAACAGAACGTAACGCCGTCTCGACATCACCCATACAAGCGCGCAGAGGGGAAGATCGTTCGAGAACACATCCCAAGCACCATCTGCTTTTCAAATAGCTTCTCGCATGGCCCAGCGCCTATCTGACGGATGTTTTTCAAACACCGCATGAACTGTGCTCAATATTGTACAATAGTTTTTACTTGGTTCAATGCTGTAATAAAAAGAGAATACAACCATTTGATTGATGTAGTTGTCGTTGCGAGTGAGAGTGATCACTGGGGGCGCTAAAGGCACCGATGCCCGGGCCACACTATGGGCGTGGCAATGTGGGATGCGTGTTATATGCATTCTTCCTTACAACCACCCTATCACCCTAATGAATGGGAAAGGATGGCGTCTCTGTGGTGGTCATGATCCCAAACTTGTTAATGCCTCAGCAGTTTCTCTTCCGGGGGATTTGTCTCTTGATGTACCGCGCATAAACATGATCAGGTGTAACTCCTCAGACACTGAAGCAAATCAGGCCTGTCGAGCTGCCAATAAACGGTTACATCGTACATATCCATCATCATCTTGTAAAGTGAACGTGTTATTGCGGCGCAATTATTGGATTATAAAGAAAGCTGATACTTTGTACGCTTTTGGGAAATTTGCACGAAAGAGTCAAGGATTAGAATGTGTGGATGGTGGGACGGGGGGGGGGGGGGGGGGGGGGGCGTAGAGATGGCATGCCTGATGCACAAACCATGGTATCTGTACTCGGTGACACATAATCGCTGGTTCGAGTATGATCGTGTTGAGGACAGGTTTGAAGCCTGCCTCGAACCTATTATGTCATTGATGGGTAAAACATGCGCCATCATCGGTACGCGAAACATGGAAGCTCATACAGACCCGTGGCGCAAATTACAGAACATGTTTTCGAATCGTTGGGGGGAATAGAGTTCCAATGAAAAGCAAAATATACCTTCCTGTGATTGGTTCCTAATGATGTCACCGGTCCATCATACCTTGAGGGACATATGTTTGAAAAGCGCCGTTCTTGCTCACTGTTTTTTCATAATGCCTGAGGATGAGAAACGTTCATTTCTACAGTGAGGTGTCAAGAGCTCTTTTTAAAAAGAGAAAAAAGACACGGGAATGTCCCGAAAGAATTCCTAGCACAAACCTGGTGGATGAAGACGAACTTACCTCGCGTTGCTCAGAGTTTCAAAGAATGGTTCGAGTTCAAAAGCAGCAGTTACACGAGCGCCATCTCCAAAGAAAGAAATGTCGTCTTCCAATGCGTGAGGACATGATCGCAGCGTTCTGGAAAATCTATAAAAATCAAGCTTGGGAGCGTTATTCAAAGCCGAATAGAGTGGAAGAATCTGACGCATGTCCAGAAGCAATCATATTATCGGTCAACAAAAAATGATATTTTAAAATCTTGGCATGTAGAGCGTATGATGATGTTTCCCCCGGTAGAACAACACCACATGGTACCCTTTAATGATCGATGGGTGCAAAGACAGATTACAGAGAAATACAATATTGAGAAGATGAAAAAAAGATTGATTGCTCGAAGCGTGTCATTGGATGGTCTCACTCAACCAATCAATGTCCAGATCAATGCATAAAAAGAACTCACTGTTTCACCAAAACGACAGTTCACAGCGACAAGGATAGAAGCAGACAATGAATGACACATTGAGTTTAGAGGAGGCCCGTAGGACAAGGCAAATAAGGCATCGTCAAGCCTTTGACATTGAACAGGCATTGAGAGAAAAAATCAAGGAATTGAAGTCTGTGGATGATTGCATGAAAGACAATGATATGCAAGGTCAACACCAAACATTGCGGAACCTAGATAAGCGCTGCCTCATCTCGAAAAGTCTATCATCAAGCATACCACACGATGGGCCACCATCAAGCAAGAGGAGGATATGGCGCAAAAACGCATACAAGAAGAAGGAGAGGAGGATATAAAGGAGATAGATAATCACGTTTTGGAAATGAGACGAGAACTGAACGGTCTGAGACGTTTAAATCACAGTTACCAAGCATTGTACGAGGCCAAATGTTGTGAAGTGATCCTGTGGCACTCTCGGTTGAGAGATGTGTTAGACGTGGTGTTGTGTGAACTGTGCAAGGAAGAGAAAAATGAAGCCTATGTGGAAGGCACGCCCGAAGAGATTCTTTGCTGGAAACCATCCAATTGTAATTTTGGGGGATGCAAAACTGTGCGTTTCATTTTACAAGATAAATAAAATGTTGATGTAAAAACTGTGAAGTCGTTAGTGTCATGAAACCGTCACCCTTAACGTATGAGTTACCCGGGGAGCCTGGTAATTTGGGCGGGGTCCAAGCTTTTGCCAAAGCGCATGGCTTAAAAAGACGAGAGGCCCAAAACCTACTGCAAGGGGTCTTAAGCTACACGTTACACCGTCCCCGCCGAAAACATTTCCCGACATTACCCACCTTAGTGTGTAACATCGATGAACAATGGGTTGCCGATTTGATTGAATTGCAAGGGTTAGCACGTTGGAACAAAGGGAACCGGTACGCCTTAACGGTAGTGGATGTGTTGACCAAATATGCTTGGGTCGAACCCTTGAAGAGCAAGACAGGGGTAGCGGTCACACAGGCCATGCAAACCATCTTGACACGAGCCGGGCGCACACCGCAAAAATTGCAGACGGATGCGGGCAAAGAATTTTACAATCGCACGTTCCAGACTTTGATGAAAACCAACGGTATTCATCATTTTAGCACGCACGGGGACGCTAAAGCCGCCCTAGCGGAACGGTTCAATTGCACCTTGAAAGAGAAACTATACCGGTACTTGACAGCCAAGAACACACAGGCATGCTTACAGGTCTTACAGAGTATCGTGCGGGGATACAACGCTACCGTGCATCAGAGCATTGGCATAGCTCCAAAAGACGTAACAGACGTCAACGAGGCCTAAGTATGGCATCGTCTATACGACAAACGATTTCTAGCTAAGGAAAAGAACAAGCAGAAGCTTTTGGTAAAAGGGACACGGGTGCGTTTAAACAAGAAACATCGACCATTTCAAAAAGGGTATTTGCCCGGGTGGACAGAAGAGGTTTTTGTGATCCGTCGGGTCGTGCCATGGGTAGTACCCACCTACAAAGTACAAGAATGGGATGGAACTGTGGTGGAAGGTACATTTTACAGACAAGATCTGCAACCGGTGACCGTACCAGATGGTGGACTCTTTCGGATAGAAAAGGTTTTACAACGCAAAGGAAAGCAGGTCAAAGTGCGTTGGCAAGGATGGTCTGATAAATACGACAGTTGGATCAATGCGAAGACCATTCGCAAGTGGAAAGGGTGAGAGAACCATGGGTGATTTCTACGTGACCTTACCGAGTGATCCCCAGATAACTCACCATCCAGTTTTAAGGTCCGGCTGCCCCAGCGACTGACATTGCCGGGACAGGGTTGGCGAGTTGCCTTGAGCAGTATGTCCGTGTCTGACACTCGTGTCAACCTCTACCATCTGGTACCAAAATACGATTTTCTGTTTTACACCACGCTAATGAGGTCTGGGGCTAGATCAGACGTGCAAGTCAACATGATGAATATCGATCAATTCAAGTGGGTGGTGGATGGAGAAAGTTTCATGAAAGCCTGTATTGATGTTCTCACCCAAATGCGCCTAAGGGATCCCTTTAAAGGGAGTCATTTTGTGGACGACACGGGAAAGCGTATCTACATAACCTTTTGTTGGATACAGCGAGGAAACGAACAAGACTTACTGATTGACAAAACAAAGATCAAACTCGGTGGTGTAGACAACACTCCAGAAATTTGGATTAATGGTACCCTGGCTATCAAGATGGGATGGCTTACAGAAACAGGGGAGTTGGGCCATAACCTGTCTAGAGAGTACATAGATGACAAAGTGCCTGATCTGACAACGTCTGAGAAGTACCGAGACTTGCTGGATAAAGATGGAAATAGCGTGTTCTGGGCAATAGCAAAAAACTGCCGTCGATTAAGCATGAGTTGTAATTGCGTTTCACCAACCTGAACCACGCCTTTTGAATGGTGGTTGGGGAGCCTTCTCGCACCTTGTATGTGTACTGTAACGTAGCGCAGAGCACGATCGTGGGAGGAATGAAGACGGATTTATTGCGCAAAGTCTGGTACGAGAGACGAGGAAGAGGTGTGGTGTATTTCGAACCCAAACACAAACAATTTCATCCAGTGCGCCAAACACCAACGAAACATTCCAAGTCGACGTACCTGAAACAAACGGTTCCTTGGTTGCATTTCCTAACAACAAATCTAATCGTACCTTGGTTATCCTGCATTTCATCCAAGTTAAATAGAGCAGCCCTGGGGGAATCACCTTTAGGACGAAACGGTTAACATGCGAGGAGGAAGTCTCACTCGATACACACCCCCGCAAGTGGGAGATGGATTATGGAAAACTCTATTGGAGATCGGGGCTCCTGCTGTAGCAGAAGGGTTACTTGACCACCAACAGGGACACTGACTCCATCATGCCGCGATTTGTAGTACGATTCATTCCTAGACGCGAACACCGATTGCTGGGGTGGGGACAGCGTGGTGGCTGGATTTCCAATCATGTATCACCACCACCAACAACCTTAGACTACGAACTGTCTCTTTGGTGGACAACACAGATAAAACCCAAACGACTTCGACGAACAACCCACAAACGACGTTGACCTTCGTCATGAGCAAGTCGTTGAATTTCTGGGCTTTGCCAGCGCAAGATGTGGCTATTCAAGGGTCTCGATGGGTGGGTTACTCCCCGCTCAACAATAGCAGTATTACCACCTTGTCGATTTCAATCAAAGTTATTTAACCTTTTACATGAGACTACCTACCGGTGCTAACAATACTGGTTTGTATGCGGATGGGCAGGTCACCGCAGCTGAAGCAAATCAATCGGGAGACGATTACACCAAGTACGTTAGCCTGGTCAATAATGTGGCACACACGGGCATGTATGCCTATCGAGCCTTTGGTGAAACCTTGCTGAATTACGCGCCCAGTGAAGGTGAAACATTGCTGGCCCCACAAGGTTGGGTGAATTATTTGAATGTGAATGCTTTCCTTCAAGCCATTAATGCCGTGAATGACCCTGGGTCCGAATGATATCCAAGCCAAATTTTATCTCTGTAGGCTGACCTTAAACCCTACCACATACACCGCACTGACTAAACAAGGCATAACAAAGGCATGTGGGCTCACTATCCTACCGTGTACATGCATGTCAAGACATTCACTTTTAACGGGGAGAGTACCATGTTTAAGAAAACAGATCTGTTTCAAGGCCACGTACCCGACCGTCTAATGGTGGGATTACTGGACAGTCGCGCCTACAACGAAAATTTAGATCATTACCAATTTGCCTAAGTTTGGGGTGACCCGCATTCGTCAAATCATATGCAGTGAGGAAGATCCCTACGAAACCTTGCAACTCAATCAACAAGAAAGATTTGTTCGGGGTACCATCGCTTCCTGGAAGCCATCTGAGCTCTGGGTAAACACCAAGAAAGTATGCTGAAACTGGGGGATTGGGGCCACAACAAGAATTGGACACTGCACCTGTTTAATAATGTCGTAGGAGGAGATGCAGATAGCCCCTTGCAAAACCCACAACCGCAAGGCGATGTCACCCTGGAGATCAATTTTGGGGCTAATCCTGGTCAAAATCTGACGGTGGTGGTCTGGGGCGAGTTTGAAAGCGTGATGGATATCAGTGGCACTGGCGTGGTAAATTACGATGTTTAAAATTCAGACCTTTCTGTATTAAATACAACCACTTGCATTACCTGTGTAACAGTGTCATCAATCACTGCTACGACAAGCATCGATGGAACTAGTACCCTTGAGCGACTGACAGTTAACAGCATTGGCAAAACGTGACCCTGTATTGAGGCGCGTGTTTTGGGGTGTGTACCCTGAAGATCAATTATCACCACTCCGCCAAACCGCTGGGAGACAAACGCATAGGGCTATGATTGTCAACACAGACCCTAAAGGAGAACCTGGACGTCATTGGTTGGCTTTGTGGACTTCGGGAGATACCTGCGAGATCCTCGACAGTTATGGGCTACCTATGGATATGTACGGAGTACCTCATGTATTGGAATGGATCTGGCGCAACTTTCCCGTTATCCACCGCAACGAGCGAAGCTTACAAAGTTTGAACAGCCGCGCTTGCGGGCATTACGCTTTATTGTTTCTGCAAGCACGGTGTCGAGGCAAGAGCATGCATGAATTCATGGATGATTTTTTTTTACATGATTTAGTAGCCAACGATCACCAAGCAGGCCATCGCATCCTTGTACAGTAACCCCCATCACTTCAAACGGATATCGTGGACGGTTTAGAAAATAGTCAGGCGTGTTGTTCTAGGTGAGAAGCTACTTGTCATTGAAATAAAGTTTTTAATAAAAAACCACGTCGTTGTCATTGACCCCACTTAATATACCTATATCATTTGACATCATGCCTGCAACAAGAACACGTCGAAAACACGCTCCTCGCCTTAAAATACGGGTGACTCGAAACAGGCAGCGAACCAAGCACCAGAAGGGAGGTATTTTTCCTTTACTCGCGTTAGCCCTTCCTGCATTGACCGCCGTTGGTAAAGCAGCCGCCTTAGGGGTGTCACTGCCGCGGCACGGTACGGGGTCAAAAAGGCTTTGGATAAAAGACGGTGAAGCGTTGGGGAGAGGATCAGATAGGACTATGACTCAACCACGATCGGAGAGAGAAGGCTTTTTTTTTCGAACCCCCTGCAGTCTTTTAGTGACCGGTCCCTCGGGCTGTGGTAAGACCATCTTCACGCGGGAATTATTGAAACATGCTTCTCATTTCATGGACCCACCACCACCTACCAAACACTATTGTTACGGAGCATGGCAGCCCACCTTTAAAATGATGCAAAAAGAGGATGCTATACATTTTCACAAAGGCATTCCTAGTTTAGAGGAATTGGACGCTTGGTTTGCACCACAAGGTGGCGGGGTGCTAGTGTTGGATGATTTGATGGATGAAGGGCGAAGAGATAAGCGTGTGTTGGACCTATTGACAAAACATTCCCACCATCGCAACATCACCATATTGTATTTGTGTCAAGATCTGTTTTAACAGGGCCCTTATGCAAAGACCGTGATGCGCAATGCGCATTACATAGTTTGTTTCAAGAATCCTCGGGATTGCTGAAGTCTTGGGATCATCCCTATGGAGTACATCCAAAGAAAAAGCTGACATTATTGTGAATAAACTCAAACGCCACCAGCGTAAGAAAGTGGCTACGGAAATAGAACGATTGAAATCTTTACCAGGGTGGGAAGCATTTGACCAGGGACGTTGAACCCGACGTAAACTTGATGGGAAGGACCACTAAGAAACAAAAAGCCCCAGCATGCAGATCGCCTCGGCGCAAACGCCCACAACGTGGAGAAGGATTAGACATTCAAAAATGGTTGGGGAGGACTGGGGCCTGGAACGCATTTGAAGAAACAGTTAACGTGCGGGGACCCGGGTATCAATCGATTGGATAAGATTGTCAAGCAGCACGATATTGAGTACGCCAGAGCTAGGAATTTGCGTGACAAATGGAAAGCCGATGACAAGATGATTGCCTCCATCAGCCCTTTGCCGGGCAAGAAAACTTGGACAGAAGCTATTGTGAAGTGGATCATGCAAGCAAAGCGCAAACTCAAATTGTGAAAAAAACAAAAAAGCCATGTTGTTTCTTTTTGATAATCTTATGTACAATCGGGAACGTGTCGACGGTTCTAGTGACTAGTCGGTCTCTTTGTTTCTTTAATAAAACTTGAAAAATGAAATCTGTGATTGTGTGAGTCTCTTATAGCCTATTCGCCCTTGTCACACGGCGGTCATATTGTCCTGGGAGACCAAAAAAGCTTTGTTTTACTACGCCAAGCCTCACCCCCATGACTTCCACTGCGAGGCTTGGTGTGGTAAAACAAAGCTTTTTTGGTCTCCCAGGACAAAATGGCCGCGGTGTGACAAGGGTGAATGTTCATTTTAAAAATCATGTTGAAAGATTTACAACAAGCAACGTATCCTGTAGGTCGCTAAGTTGCCGCCCATAGCTCAATCGGTTAGAGCGTACGACTGGGTGGACTATTTTATTATTTTTTTTCAGTGAAACAAATTAAGAGAGCCTTGTGATAGCGATTTTTCAATGAAAATCATTTTTAAAAAACTGTTAGCGCATTTGAAATGTTGCTTTTGAATTCCTAAAGAATCTACATAATTAGAGCGTTTTTTATTCATCCTCTTCATCCAATAGTTCGACCATTGTGACAATAAGATCTTTATCCTCAGAGAGTCAAGTCCTCGATATCCATATGGATAAGTGATCGCTGTTCGTGGGTCCAGAACGCGTTTATTGAATACTAATTTGTATTCTTTGTGGGCTTCTTTGGTCCATAGTTGATATTCGTTCGAGACGCGGACGATTTTGTGTGTCTGCCCGACGCAGGTTTTTCACGGTGAGTCTAAAGGCTTTGCAATTCATTCAAGGTGTTTTCACGCAACACTTGATAATTGAGTTGTGTCATCCCTTCGAAATTCAATGAAAATCCTCGTACTTTGCAACAATACTTGTCTTTCTTCGTACGATACCCGTAATTCTTAGCCCCCCCCCGAGCAAAACTCTGTGATGAAATCTCTGTTGGTTAATTGATCCGTAAAATGGCCCAAATAATCGCCCAGCACTGGTTCCGCTTCTCCAGGGGATTGCACGAAAATCACACTGTCTGTATCAAAATACAACACCCTTTCGTTCAAGAGTTCTAGAGCTTCATAGAGACGCAAGCGCGCCCAGCAGGTAGTGAAACAGGCCACGAAGATATTCAGATTGGGGGAGATATTTTCACATAACGCTTCCTCGCGATGATGGAATTCCACTCTTTGTTCATTGATGCAGCTGACATAGCGAACATCATGTTGATCAGAGTCCATGAAACTACAAAAGGCTTGAGGTTCAATGAATTCTTTCACTTGCAATTTGTTCACTTGCTGTCCAAATTTTCCCCACATAGAGTTCAACATTAGTTTGGCCGAAGCCCGCTGACCAGGATTGACGGCAATCTTCTCATACTCTAGGGCAATACCTTCTTTCGCTTGAAACTGAGTCATGTAGAGTTGTTTCTTTTCCTCTGTGTCGCACCATGTGGGCCAGCCTGAAGCTTCCGTTTTCAATTTGAGCCAAGTGTTCACATAATCCTCGAACAGTCCGACTTGCGTTTCTCGGAAATGCCACACTTCATGAATGGTTTGGATCATGTAACCCATCTGTTCCGCTTTTTCTAGTTCCGGCATACACCATGTTCCCGTCAATGCTCTCTCCTGTTCGTTGTGGCCACACCAAGAAACTTTCCCACGGAGAGGACGGTCGCTGTTTTCTTCGACACAGGTGCGGCACAGAGGAGACGTGAGTTTGTTATGAGTTCTGTATGGTAATACAGGGTGGAAAAGGCCATAGGGTAGTAATACTGTGCATTTTGCGAGGCCAAAATAATCGGAAATTGGTTTCTCTCGTGACGGGGCATAGATCATTTCAGGATGTCCCACCAGATACTTCTGGGTCTTGTTGGTCCATGGGTAGAGACTGGTATAATCATAATATTTTATTTGTTCAGCGAAAACACTTGGGGCAACCATGCCAGAAACAGCCAAGAAACTCGTAAACCGTGTTGGCCTCAAAATCATAACCGTCGACCGTCCACTGGGTGTCCTAGCAAGCTGTATTCGCTGACGGAACTGCGGGTCGGAACTATCATCGCCTGTTTCAAGCTCGTCGTTCGTCATCGCCACCTGCAAGCCAGGCGTCTCGGCGCAATTGCTGTTCCATAGCCACTTTGGAATGCTTGACATCTAAGTACCAACTGTAGAGAGGTTCTGAGGCAATGGTGTTTTCTTCCATGCGGTTGAGGCGCAAGTCTCGATTGCAAGCCAAGGCGACGTTGATTTGTTCAAAGGGGCAAAACCGGGTGGCCTTGCGGAAATCGTGTTGAAGTGTGAGGCAGCCTTCACGCAATAACTGGACGTCATTGATGCAATAAGTTTCGAGCTCTTCGCGCAGATAAAACTGAACCCCCTTTGCTTTCTGCTCTTCATACCACTTCTCAAATTTTTCTTTCCCTTCTTTGGTCATCCCCTCGGGCATGTAATCTTTGATAGGAGGCAATTCACCGTGGTTATCATTCTCCATATTGACACGGGAATTGAATAAATGAGGAAAGTAACCTTTTTTAAATTGATCGGGGTCGAGTCCAAATGTTTTCGTGAAAGAACAAAGAGGTCTGGGTATAAACGACATAGAGTCAATGAAACGAATGTAGCCTCCCAGATAAGTCAGTTCCAGTACTTTACCGCCATTGCGAACCTGCTTTAATACTTGTTTGCGACGCTGCAATGCGTCGACGATAAAATAAGAATCGTACCCTTTAAAATTATGGGCCAAGACTGTGATTTCGCGCGTTTCCTCTTCTGTCAAGACTTCTAACCACTCTAAGAAATGATCGACGCATTGGGATCCGTGAAACATTTTGGGGTCAGTAAAATCTGCGGTCATTCCTACGACCAAATTGGTGATATGTTTCCCGGTGTTTTGCATTGCATCTATGCCAAAAAACACTAAAAGGGGTTCCTTATATTCGTCTGGTTGTTCCTGGTTTTCCGTCTATGTATTGAATCGAAGGGTTTGTAGCCCCCTTGAGGCGTCTTCTCCTTGTTGACTCCGCTGTTTTTTTGGCTTGGCCAGTTGCACAGCTCGTTTCTCTTCCCGAATCTCATCAGGGTCCATGGCGTTCTGAATGAAGCATCAATGCGTGTTAAGATCTACTTGTCCGCGACACGAGGGACATGCACCCCAACCGCAGCAATGATCGTCTTGTTCTTTCCTTCCCACGAGGAGTTTTCGGCAATGGGCGCATTTCCGTCACGCTTGACAGACGGATAGTTTTTGAGGACCGCTAGGTTTCCCATCTTGTGCTTTGCTACTATGGAGTTCCAGACAGGAAATAGCAGACCATAGAAGACACGGCGACAACGTGGGAGGCAAACCGTTTAGTCTTGTATGCCTCATGGTAATCAGAGCATGATTCTTGACAGCAGGCAGGGCAGTGAATTCCGGTCGCATTAGGGCACACATGCCGCCCCAAATCATTATAGGGGTGTAAACACCGCCCGCAGAAATAACCGGAACTGAATAAACCTGGTAATGAAGTGAGGGTATCATAATGACTGTTGTCATGTAGGATCGCCAATTGTTTGTTGCCTTCGCCAAACGCAAAACATGCGCACGCACGATCTACGTCTACCATGATGATTCGATATTTTTAAAATAGGGAGGGGGTGAGGGAAAACCGAGTTAGTTCGTCCATTCCACAGAGGCCAGGTTCAACGTTAGCTTTTGTATGTAAAGCGATAGCCGCATCGCCTTGGATGGTCAAGCCTCGTTGGAAACTACGCCATTTATGATGGTAGTCCACGTGAGCTTTCCCTGTGACGATGGCGCGAGCACAACACAAATCCTGTTCATTCCTTGGGATCTTTCCGATACATATTATATTCATGAATTCATCGACCCGTCTAATATCATAACGCCACTTCTTTCTTGAAATCGCGCGCTGTGAAAATTATTATCCAGCCGGCTGGAACTTAAACGAAAAAAAAATACCATCCCAATCATCAATATCAGGATTAGCCAGTAAGCGTTCCAATGCCCTGCGTAATCCGTGGGTCAATGCATGCGTTAAATTCTGCCCTTGTAATATTGGCCCGATCTAATGGACTCTAGTTTCAAAGACGCGTTCGTGAACTCCCATTCTTTTCGACTGACGTTCTACTATGGGCTCCAGGGTGAATTCTATGCGACCAGATTCCTGAGGGGATTGTAAAACCCCAGCACGGTGTTGCTGACTATGAGGCGAGGATGATGTTTCGGGGAGATTTCGTAACTCTCTGTCAACATGTTTCGCCATTTCACACAACAAATCAACAGCATCTTTCACGTTTTGTTCTAAAAACAAGATCAATAACAGTTGTTGTAACTAAGCGAAAAAATAAGTTGGTAGGAAAAAAAACTAGGAAAAACTAATCGAAAAAAAAAATTGTTGCGATTAAATCTCGAACCATCAACATCCGAGTTCCCCCGTGCAGGCATTACAACACTAGAGAAAAACATGACAATTGCGACAAAATCAGTTCTAATATTTTTTTTCCCTTCTCAATTTATTTTTGGGTTAAGGAGGGAATAGTTGCTCTTGTGCCATTTTTAGATGTTGAAAAACTACATTGACCTTACATTCCGAAAGTCTGCGTAGGCACAAGAGAGCCTTTTTCTAGAAGATGTGAAACATTAGCAGGCTTTGAAGAGTCCTTAATTTGTCCAGATTTGCTATCAACCACACGTTTGGTCTTAAATTAGGTAAGAAGGAATTGGTTTCGTATAATCCAAAATCGTCCCTAACTTTTGAAACATGCCCTGTCTTGTCCGTACTTCATACAAAAGCAAATGTATTGGAAATGTTAAACGACTTTCAACCGATATTCTACATGTGTCTTTACCTTCAAAAAGGCGGTACTGCGGCAAAACCAAAGGAAAGGCAATTAGTTGAAAAAACAATGAAGTGCAGGATTTATTCCCAATGACGCAATTTTCCCGGATTTTGTTCCGGATATTTTTTCCCTTCTCAATTTATTTTTGGTTAAAGACGGAATAGTTGCTCTTATGCCATTTTTAGATGTTGAAAAACTACATTGACCCTACATTCCGTGATTATTCGTTAACGTTACATTCTTTAACATTCCGTTATCAGTCAATCAATTTATGTTCACAATAACGCTACTCACTCTTTTATAAACAAAGCGGATTACAATTAGTAAATTGAAAGAGCTCATAAAACGCTATGCATCAACGCAATCATTTACTTCAAGGAACGAACAGGGTAGAACTGTTGCGCTTTGCAAGCATCTCAAGACAGCGAACAGATTGAAGCTATGAACCAGAAAAGAAGTTATTGCACGAAAAAATTCCAGCCACGCAAGATAAGCAAACATGTTTTTTGCAGAACGGTAGGTCTTGTTTCGTACATTGTGCTATGATCTTGCAAAAAAAATTTAAAACTATCTAAGGTGGTGATGTTAAGGGTTTATTCCGATGATTATAAAAAAGCGTTTTCATTCTTCTGACTTCTTTTATACGGATTCGCTAAATGACTTATCTGAGAGACTCTTACAAAGACATTTGGTGGTGTTGAAGGGTTTAATTTCCAGGTTTCTTTGTTGATGATTTTCTTTTTATGGCAGACTGGCAACTGAGGGACGAAAGGACAGAATTACAGAAAAGGAAAGAGTGAGATTATTACTCTTCGATGCAGCGCAAGAACGTTTGTCTCAAATACGTGCGAATCGCGCAAAAGCAGAATCCCGCGAAAGGGAATCAAGAGAACGATCGAAAATGGTTGATAACATAATAAGAGAGGTCATCACTTCATGTACCATCGATCCGTTTCGGGAATTGGACAAGTTCGCAGCTTCTTTAAGGTGTGAAGTTGACAATACAAATGATTTTTTTTCCAGTAGATTTTATGTAAGTGAAACGAATCGCAAGTAAATCTCTGTAGTACACGAAGAGGTTCTTTTCAAGTTGTAGTTTATTGCATCCGCGAAGATGTTAATTGTGTTGTTCGCTCTTTAAAAAGAAGGGAAAGAATGAAACACCCATGTCCTTGCTTTCTTTTCATTTTACTCGATTTGTAATTATAAATATTCGTTGTTGAAGGAAGATTGTACCGCGCGATTTTAAGACGGGTAGTATAGACAAGTTCACGTTATTGCAGATCACCAGTCATGCGCCACTTTGAATTTGTTGCCAAGCCAAACCCCAGTGTTTTCTAACTAAGTTACTGTATACTGATGTCAGTAGTGTCTCATTGGTCGGTGGTGACATCACCTGTTAATCATTGGCTCCCTGCATTTCCCATTGTTCTTTTCTACTGATGTCAGCAGTGTGTCATTGGTCCGTAATGACCTCACCTCTACCTCATTGGCTCCCTGTCCTTCCCATTGTTCTTTTTCGGTATATAATTGCGCTACCACCCGGATGGCTGGGTGGACACATAATACAAGCACAGTAGACACATCTCGCTTACTTTCTCAATAAAAGAAAACTTCGTCTTCGTGCATGACTGGCATATGATTAACTTAACCCTAATTTATGCGACGACTTGTGGTGAACGTGTTGTTTCACGTGTTAGGGTTACAACTGCATTGCGTCATGCCCCAAAATGACGCTAATTTTTCCACGCTCCTTCTTAGGGTTACACCGCGTGGTGTCAGTCATGCCACAGCTTGCCCCTAATTTATGCACGACCCCTTCTTTTGTCTTTTGATTGATGACGTCATTTGATGACTACCTGTCAAATGTGGTCTGGATGATCCGAA
Source organism: Montipora capricornis (assembly GCF_036669925.1). Classification (NCBI taxonomy): domain Eukaryota; kingdom Metazoa; phylum Cnidaria; class Anthozoa; order Scleractinia; family Acroporidae; genus Montipora; species Montipora capricornis. The sequence continues at coordinate 13,144,741 of NC_090895.1, read as the reverse complement.
ACAACTACGTACATTTACATGGAAATTTCCATGGATTTACCGGTGGCGTGGTAAAATTACAAGACTGTATGTTCTTGTACGTGAAATTTTCCAAGTATTTGCAAGTGGCATGTTAAAATTGTAAGATAACAAGTAGTTTTATTTGTCTAGTTCTGTAAATTAGAATTTCCATGGATTTACCAGTGACGTAACATTACAAGATTATAATTTAAATTTCCATGGACTTGGTAAAATTCAATATATAGTAAGTAGTTTTGACGCGGCCATGTACTTGGAAATTTTCATGGATTTACCAGTGGCATGGTAAAATTGCATGATTATGAATAGTTTTATTCTGGTAATGTACATGGAAATTCCCATGCATTTGCTAGTGATATACCTGTAGTACGATTGTAAGGTTATAAGGAGGTTTGATCGAACCTTTTACATGGAAATTTCCATGGATTTACAGTTGGGATGGTAAAACTACAAGAATATAAATAGTTTTTTTCCAGCCTTGTACATGGAAATGTCCACGGATTTACAATTGGCGTGGTAAAATTACAAGAATATAAATGGTTTCGCTCCCGCCTTATACATGGAAATTTCCATGTTCCATTTACAATAGTGGCATAGTGAAACTACAAGAATATAAGAGTTTTTTTTCCCAGTCTTATACATGGAAATTTCCATGGATTTACAATTGGCATGGTGAGATCACAGGTAACCCAGGCTCACTGTGTGTGCCACATAGGTAAATATACAGAACATATGAGGCGAACTTTAAGCCTGAAAATTTGCTAGAAAATGGAAAAAAAATCGATAAAACTTACCATGTGGTGAGCTGTTGTTGTCTTTAATACGTACACGAAGTTTCGCGGAATTGGTCCCCGTACGTACACGAAGTTTCGGGGAAATGGTCCCCGTTGACCTTCCTTCATAGTATAGTGATAAGGTAGGAGACGGAAGCCAGTTTAGGGACTCCGATCGACCCAAAACAAGCGCGATTTTTTTCGCGAAAATCGAATCCAGTTGCTAAATAAACACGCCGGGCTCGTGGAACATGAATTTCTCTAAACCATGAATCCACTGAAGCATCTTCAGGTAGCAACGCGAAGCCACCAGACTCCGTAAAACTTGTAAGTTAACCTGTTAAAAAGGCGACCAGAAACCGTTGTCCTCGCAAAGTGTCCAATTCAAAATGGCACTCAACTCGGGACGCCTGGTGACGAGTATAATAAGTTCTGGAGGGAATTGGGAACTTTGCGAGGAGAAGGGTTTACGGCCGCCATTTTAGCAGGTTAACTTACAAGTTCTACGGAGTCTGGTGGCTTCGCGTTGCTACCTGGAGATGTTTCAGTGGATTCATGGTTTAGAGAAATTCATGTTCCACGAGCCTGGCGTGTTTATTTAGCGACTGGATTCGATTTTCGCGAAAAAAAAAGTGCTTGTTTTGGGTCGATTGGAGTCCAGACGCTGCCTTCCTTCTCCTACCTTGTCACTATACTATGTAGGAAGGTGAACGAGGACCATTTTCCCCGAAACTTCGTGTACGTATTAAAGACAACAACAGCTCACCACATGGTAAGTTTTATCGATTTTTATTTCCATTTTCTAGCAAATTTTCAGACCTAAACTTTGCTTCATATGTTCTCCATAATTACCTATGTTGAACACACATTGAGCCTGGGTTACCTGTGGTGAGATTAAAAGAATATTAATGATTTTGTTCTAGCCCCATACATGGAAATTGCCATGCATTTATAATTGACATGGTAAAATTACAAGAATACAAATAGTTTTGTTCCAGCCTGGTACATGTAAGTTTATGTGGATTAACCAGTGACGTGATAAAATTACAGAAATAATACGTTCGTTAAGTTTTAATCCAGCCCTATACATGGAAATTTCCATGGACGTACTACTGATATACCTGTAGTAAAATTGTAAGATTATAAGTAGGTTTAATCCAGCCTTATACATGGGAATTTCCATGGATTTACAATTGGCATGATGAAATTACAAGAATATAAATGATTTTGTTCCAGCCCTTTACGTGGCAATTTCCATGGATTTACAAATCGGCATATGCATGGTGAAATTACAAAAATATAAATGGTTTTGGTCTAGCCTTACACATGGAAATTTCCGTGGATTTACCAGTGACTTGGTAAAATTACAGAAATAATAAGTGCATGTAGTTTTGATCCACCCTTGTACATAGAAATTTTCATGGATTTACAACTGCCATGGAAAAATTACAAGATTATAAATAGTTTTGATATAGTTGATTACATGGAAATTTCCATGGATTTACCAGTGACATGGCAAACTTATACGGTTATAAATAGTTTTGATCCAGCATTGTACATGAAAATCTCCATGGATTTGCAATTGCGTTGGTGAAATTTCAAGAATATAAATAGTTTTGATCTAGATTGTTACGTACGCATTTCCATGGATTTACTAGTAACATGGCAAAATTACAAGATTATAAATAGTTTTGCTCCACCCTTGTACATGGAAATTTCCATGGACTTACCAGTAACATGATTAAGTTATAAAATTATAAGTAGTTTTGATTCAGGAATGTGTAAATAGTTCTCAGAAGATTTGTTGTAAAGCTCAATTTTTTTTTTTTTTTTTTTTTGAGTGAGTTATTCAACTATGAAGTGGTCAGCATAAAATAAATAACATTATTTCTGTCTTACGTGAGAACCTTCTTGGTCAATATTACAAAGTGTATTTAAAATATTTGCCAGAAGGTTTCGAAATGGCAAAGAAACATTTGTTTGATTGCTTTTTTGGCCAATTTTCTGTACTTCAGAAAATCTCAAGTTAAAAAAATTACGTGTACTAATTCTTCATCCAGTAACTTAGGTCTTCATTATTAAACGGAAAAAAAAAGTCAAAAGTTCGATTTTTTTCAAACACATGCGCCTTATTCGAGCGGCGACCATACTGGCCATAGACAATAGATTTCGTACCCCTGGCCTCAAGTTGAAATGTTTGGGAACGAGTTTCAGTGGGGCAAATCAGAAGTTTTCAATCCCTCGGGACTCAACATGGCCGCCGTGTGATTAAGGCCCACTTCACCCCAACATGATGAATGAATGTTCATCAAAAGAAAAGCTTAATTAAGTCAACGATTTCATTATTCCATGGCCAGTCAACAAATGACTGGAAGAGGATTTATCAGTAAACATGCTTACCTATGATAGAGGGTTAAAACCATAGGTCCATGATATATATCCAGCATGCGCAAGTGAGGTGATTGTAATTGCTAATAAATTAATGACCAAAAAAAATTAAAAGCTCAGAAAATAAGCAAAGTTAATGTCATCTTTCCGAACTGACACTTAGACAAAAAGAAAGTCGCCGGAGAGGTGTTGAATTGAGCTGTAATGCCAGATCCTATGCATATGGCCACTCATATACAGATTTCGTGTATAATGTGACGCAAAAATGGTGTCAGTGTATGTGATGAATGGGTTATTTTGCTGGTTTGGATTTCCTTTCTTTTTCTCAAACAACGAGATAACTTATATCAGTTAGTAAGGGAACAATTACATTGCGGGATAAACAGCCAAGATTTTCGCGGTAAAACTAAAATTTGGAGAGGTTAACTTCCATTTTACGTAGTAGCTCTTCCACTTGCTGGAGAAGCGCTCTTGTTGCGGCCACGTCATTGAAAATGACTTCTCGGTCGGTTGAAGAACCGCTGCTAATCGTTTCTGAAGAATAAATAAGAAAGGCAATTTGATTGAATCTGAAAGAAATTCATCAGGTCTTCTTTTTTAGCAGCTGCAATGCCATGGACGTGAAAGTTTTGAAAAATCTTGTTTTCACTAGCTAGGAAACAATTCCATACGATTCACTTTAAAACGACAGAAGGTTTTACTTAGCCAGCTAATAGAGCTGTTTCACATGACGTCACGGGGGCCATGTTTGTGTTCCAAAACAAAGAAATGGTAGCCATGATGGTGTACCAAACTAACCCTCAGGGAACTGAACTCTATTTTTATGCAAAAAATTTCTTTTGTTTCAGTAATCCAATATGGCTGCTGGTCACGTGAGTGAAAACGCTCTATAACAGCTGCCAGCAATAAAATTGGAGGTTACCGTTCGTTCTCAAAGACTATATGTTGTTCAGGGGTCGCTTTTGCTTATATGTTAATCTATTGCTTTTAAACAATTATTGATTTCCCACGCGGTACCATAACATTGCTGTTACCTGAAACAGTTGAGCGGATTCAATGCTTTTAAGGACGTTCGCGCCCAATACGTTCCCACGTACAGATTTTCTTTAAACTTGCCACGCAGGAAGGTAATGATCTACTTTTACCAAAAAGGCAAAAAAAATGGGGGGTCACCGTGCTCGTTTTCGAGATCATGAGGTGCACTTTTAGAAGCTTGCGTCATTTTAAAACGATCTTAGCTTACAACTGTCAGCAATAAAAAAGCTACATTAGTGAAATTTAGATCAGGTAAACGTCCTCAATTCAACATAACTAATATAACTAAACAAACTTTTGCAGCTGATGTCTTTTTTTGAGTTGAAATAGACCTTGAAAAACGATACATACTAGTCTAAGAAAGAAAACTTCGGTCGCACGAGAGCATAAAAGGCAAAATGTTTGTAACTTCTCAAGGACAGAATTTTTTTGTTTTTTGTTAAAATGGACAAAATCAGGAAAGGAAGTGATCTACGGAAAGAAAAATGGGGGTCACCGAGCATTCAAGAGAGTAAAATCGCTGCGAAGTTCTCAAAGGGATTGTCTATTCGCAATGTCACGCCATTGCGTGACATTTCCGTGAAGACCTGGGTCCACAGCTATCCCATAATGCCACACGCTTTCGCCTTCTATTCTTGTGGAAAATGTGTGCACCTTTAGCATCGTATTTACCTTCGTGGTCTGCCATGCATGACGTGTGCGTGACATGCGCGAAAAAATGCGCAGTAGCAATGGGCGCGAACGTCCTTAAACAGTTTATTTCATTGAAAATTTTAAAAACTGGTTCACCCTCCTTAAACGGAAAGTACGGTCTAGGAAAAGTTTCTCTAGATCACTAAAGCTTTTCCCCGGGAATTTTAATCAACTTCCCTGTTAAAATGTGACAAGAGCATTTTGAAGATGCCTCTTTCGTGACTTGGAGAGCGCCATCTTGGATATGACGTGTTATGACGTAGCAAATAGGCAACAAACGTGTTCGACCTTACCAAGTTCTTCGATCCCCGATCACTTTCTCAATGCTGTGTGACCTTTCTGCTTCGAGAAGTTCAAATGTAAGATGAACTATGCTAAAGGGTCTTGTGGTTCAATAGCTCGTAGGCCATGTAGGCCATAAGTGCGACAGAAACTCAAGTCACTAAATTACTTGTAAATCCTGTAGTCAATGAAACTAGACGGCAAAAATCAGCCTGAGCAAATGTAAACAAGACAAAAACCTTCAATATGCGACATAGAAATATTCGACTAACTAGTGTAACTTCTTTTCTTTTTCACTTTCTTAGTTCTGCCACAACCGTTTTTTTATGTTTCAGCAAAATGCATGGAAGGAAGGTGGAAGGGTTTAGAATAAGCAGACGAAACCTGCAGATGTTCCTTAATGACATAGATAGCAAGGCCATTTTTTTTTCCAGCAACAATTACCGCTGTTAAATAGAAGTTCTTGGGTGTGAGTACGCTTTCGAGAGGGCCGAAACTAGACTTAAGAACACATAAA
>NC_090895.1:13131535-13134035 GCF_036669925.1 Montipora capricornis | reverse complement strand
GAAAAGTTTGCGGGACTTTCGAAAACAGCGATGGAAAACGTGGGACTTTAGTGGAACCCAAGAAAGTGCAATTTCTTGCACGCATGGCGCGGAGTAGTGTCTGAGACCTCTGATGGCTTCACTGATGGCCAGGCTACCATCAACTGTTTGAAAGAAGATGCGCAGTATCGCTTCCGGGGCACACCGGAGCACCTACTACAGGAGGAGAAACTAGCTCTAGACATTGCAGCTCGTGCGTACCTTTAGAGGTTATCAGTCATTTGGTCTAGCCCCCTCTCGCATGAGAACAAAGTCACGGCTACCAACCAGCTTGCATTGCCGGTGTTGTCATATCCCATATGTTCGCAGCAATGGTGCGTAACTGACCTTCGTAACATCGACAGGGAATCTCGTAAAATCATCTGCGAGATTGGTGGGAAGCACCCACTTGATTCAACTGCACTGGGGAGGGGCGTGGTGTTAAGTCAGTGGAGGCTGAATACAAGCAGACTAAAATCAAGTCAGCTGTTAAGTTATACGGAAATGAAGATCCCACCATGGGCCTAGTGCGCGCTTTTGAAGAACAAGCTGCTGTTAAAGGGCACAGGTCACTCGTGAAAGAGGCAGGGAAATTTGCTGAAGAGCTGGGTGTCTCTTTGAATCTGTCGTACCCCAACCCGAAGTTGTATGATGAGGAAGGCAAAGAAGTGCCAAAGGAGAAGATCAAGGATAAGCTAAAGCAGAAAGATAAAGGTCAGTACGCCAAAAAAACCCGAGGAGAGAGGTGGCAAGGAAAGCTTTTAACTTTCAGATGGGATGATGAAGACTTGAGTAGACAAGAATGTTTCGCGTGGATGGCGACTTGGCAACCCGCGCCGACTCATAAGATCGTGAATATGATGGAGCTGTATGAGCAGATGCTACCAACAAAGGTATACTCCTATCATAAGATCTGTACCACCCCTGCAAATGACACCACCTGTAGGTTGTGTGGGAAAGGAACAGAGGGTATGGTACACGTTATCGCGGGATGTTCAGCGCTGGCCGAAAGTAAATACCTTGAGAGGCATAATGCGGCCTTAAAGGTGTTGTAATTTAAGCTTTTACGAGACCTTAAGCTGGTTGATGAGGTCCCCCCGTGATACTCCAAGATACAACCCAAGCCATTGTATGAATCTCAAGATATGCAGGAGTCTTGGGATATTCCGGTCTTCGCAGAGCATAACGAGGTGAGGACAAACAAGGTGGATGCGAGGATAGTTAACCATCGGGAAAAGATAGCGAGTACCATCGAGATGAGCTGTCCGTGGGTCGAGAATCGTGGCAAGAAAGATGAAGAGAAAACACTCAAGCATGGACCGCTTCGATGGGAGCTGGAAGCACAGTACAAGGGTTATAAGATCAACCAATACAATGTGATGACAGATGTGCTGGGCGGCTGGAGTGTGGACATGGAAAGATCCCTCAGGGTGCTCCTAGCTTCTAGGTGCAGAGAAATCTTAAGGCTAATGCAGAGGTCGGTCATTTCAAGTACGCTCCACATCGCTCGGACATTCAAAGTTGCTGCCTAATTGACTTTAAGACGGTAGTAACCAGCTGCCAGTCTTTCTAGCAAATGTTAGGACGTCGTTTTTAATTTTTTTTTTTTACAGGCATACGAGCCGGTTTCAATTAATGTTATTAGGTTACTTAGTATATTATAGAAAGTTATAATCCTTGAAGGAGCATAGGTTACGTTAATACGCCCTATGTTCGTTAGTAAGCTCAGCATCTAGAAGTACAATACTGTAATAATAATAATAATAAAACAAGAAATATAAGTGATAGGAACCGACGTTTCGGTGCATCTTGCGCCATTATCAAGGTTACATAAAGATAAAATGCGGTTTGGGAAAAGGGTAAGTTGAAACGAATTTGCATAAAAGAGTGCCAAGCTAATTCAAGAGAAAATGAGGGGACAGAGAGGGAGGCTCAAGGCGTTGGCCGGGATATGTTATGTCCACGAAAGTTATTTTTAGACGAGCGGAAGTCTTTGTTTTAGCGGAAGTCTGTCTTCTGAGACGACCGCATGCAGTCTTGCCTCGCTCTCAGGTTCTTAGTGAAAAGAGAAAATGATGGCGCACGTGGAAGGCTGATGAATATTTATTTTCTTTCAAACATCGGACCGAGGTTGGCCTGCATGCGGACGTCTCGGAAGACTTCCGCTCGTCTAAAAATAACTTTCGTGGACATGACATATCCCAAGGGCTGGACCGGGAGCCTCCTTCTCTGTCCCCTCATTTTCTCTTGGCTAATTACATGAATACTTTAGTTCGAAGAGAATCCGACTGTACATAGAATGCTGGTTTAAGATATTGAATACACAACCGAAACGTCGGTTCCTATCACTCATATTTCTTGTTTCATGTATTTCTAAGTCGTTTCTAATAATAATAATAATAATAATAATAATAATAATAACAACAACAACAACAACAACAATAATGATAATAATAATAATAATAATAATAATAATAATAAT
>NC_090895.1:13111535-13124035 GCF_036669925.1 Montipora capricornis | reverse complement strand
TTTTTTCAAAAATCTTCAAAGGAATAGCACAGAGAATGCATCCGGATACTGGTTTGTCTGAAAAAAGACATCATAGTAGTACTTCCAACGGGATTTTGCAATCGCCTTATTTACATTCCTGAACATTCTTGAAGAAATGCATCATTCCAATTCCGCCGACTCGAAAATGTTTGTAGTTGTGGTAAGTCCTTTGGAGTATATTCGCAGAAAGCAACAAGTCGTGAACCCAAAAAGAGCCGAATAGAACTTAGTGCTGCCACAATCGGGGAATCAGCCTTGCTTGGCAGTGAAATTCGACATTGTTTACGGAAGCGCTGAACACTTGTTGTGTAGCTGCTGCTGGAAAACTAAAATTTCTCAATGTCCATTTTCCTCGGAGATATTACCATCTCTTTTATTGTCATCTTTTTGACCTAAATATTCAAGTTAAAATAGGGTCTATTGTACCGTCGATTGCACCTGAAGGATTCGGCTTTTTCTCGAAATTAATTGTTCCTCGATTACTTGAACAGAAAAAGCGCACCAAAGGTCAAGCGGGATTTGCAGAAGTACCAGTTAGCTTTGATTTTATGGATAAAGTCTGACTTCGCGGACATTCCAGCTAGTAGCGTTCAATTTGCTTTGAATTTCAACGTGCAGGTAATTTTCGGTGAAATCTGGTTGTCTGGTTGGCTTACATTTATAGCATGTCAAAAGATAACATCACTCTTGACAGGTTGGTGGCAGACGGGTCGATAAGACTTTGTATCAGGCGTACCTTTCAGCGCCCTCTATAAAGAATAGTACGCCTGATGGCAGGTTAACCCTCGATATATGAGGAACAAACTGAGATTGTATTGAGATATGGCCACAAATACACCTCTCTTGCCCCCCCCCCCCCCCCCCCCTCCCCTGAGAAAACAGAGAATTGAAAACCTAACAAAAATACCATAGCAATATAGCAACAACAACAACAACAACAACAAAAAATAACAGTAATACTAGTAAGTATCGCGATCTTCTTATAGTTTTGCCTATTCGCGAGCCGTCAATATTTCGTGGTATTGCCGTCTCACTTTTGCGGCCTATGATTGGTTCTAATGTTGAAATTGACGTCGTTGCACTGAATTGGGTTGCTGACGTACGCAAACAAATTGCCGCCGCATTCAAATGATTGTACAAATATTTCACTTCAAGTTCAACAGTATTTAATGAAAATTCGACTTTTCCAGTCATCATCAAGCTCTTGCATCATTGGGAAACCCCAGTACAAATGGTATGTTTATACAATACTTCTAACTTAACTTCAAAAAGCTTTATTTTTTTTTGAATCGAAAATAGCGGTTAGACGTTTTCTATTAATGCGGCGTTTCGAATGAAAATTGACATCGTTCATAAACGAATTTCATTAGTTAAATTACAGAATAAGAACTGGTTCTTGAAAAATTGACAGTTATTATTAACTATAAAAATTGTAATAATGTGACAAAGTCACTTGCCAGTTGGAAAGTACTTTTCCGCCCACTATTTTCGCTCGGAGGCGGTTGTTTCGGTTTTCGCATCGATGTCTAGTACATCGATGTCATTAAATAACTCTTTAAAAACAGTACATGTCCTTTAATAACTCTTTATAGACAGTCCCACAAATATCAAAATTTGGCATTTCATCACCAAATGGCTCTTCGGACTCCATTCCTGTGTAATTTTCAACACTTTTCGGTTTCAGTCAACTCATTTTATGGTAACAAAGACTATAAACTTGCGGGGGATTTCAAATTACCCGCGACAAAATTATTTACGTGAGAAACTAGTGTTACCATGGATACGTTTCGCAGGTAGAAAGAATTGAAATTTCGATCAGGCGCGGGTTAATTAGTTTACCGTCTTATTTATCCTTATAAATGATGGATCGCGATACAAAACAAATTGCGATTTTGAGACGGCAATACCACATTATATTGACGGCGTTGGGAGAAAATATATTCCGTATTGGGCTCCGTCGCCCAATACGGAATATATTTCCTTCCAACTAGCCGTCAATATAATATGGTATTGCTGTCTCAAAATCGTAATTTGTTTATATAGCTGACACTACAGCTGCCCCCGCTGTTAAGTACAGCTGTATGCAGAATTCAATGTGTCCAGGGCCCAGGTGGAGAAATGGCCGTTTACAAATATAGCAACTTTAGCACATGGCAATCGATGTTGAAGTGGGGTGGGAACAAATCTGTACTGAATATGAAAGGATGTTGAGTAGTTTTGTATCATTGGAAATGTAAGAAGTTAGGAATTTGATCATGGCGGGCACGGTGGTGAACCAATCGAAACAGAAACTAAATTAGACGAAACGCAAGGTCAATTTTACAGCAATGTGGCCACCGTTTTTTTCTTTTCATTATTTTACATGTTGCAAAGGATTAAGTTTTGATAGTCTTGAATTAAATAAAGAATAACAATGAAAATTTGGTTTTGTCAAACGTGTTAATACAAGGCTAATTACCACCGTGACCGATTTGGAAAGCTGACGTTTCGAGCGCTAGAAGAATTTTGGGTGTTGCTGGTGTTTGAGGGTGTGGATGAGTTTTGCCATTGGTAGAAATATGGTAGCATGAATGTGTGAACAAATTAATGGAATTAGAGGCGTTCAGTGTACCTAGTTGGAAGAAGAATTTTTGTTCGAGATTTTTGCGACTTTCTGTGTTCCCTTGTTGTAAGGCTAGGCCACAAATTGTCATGTTGTGGTGGGAGTGACTAGGAAGATTAAAACGACGAGCAACTAGTTTTGATACATCTATGTCGTTTCTTTCTACATCTCGTAGGAGTGCGCGAAAGGGGTCCGCCAATCTTCTCCCTGTTTCGCTTAGGTAGATCTTCTTACGTGTGCAGGTTATGCAATAGATGACACTTGCGAAGAAGATGCATGTAAAGTGGTCAGGGAATTTAACGGATCGATTCGATGCGTAGTAAATTCGCTTACTCCACTGCAATTTCACAGTCAAACAGAGCAGCTCACGACAGGACATCCATTTCACACAAAAAGCCTATAAATGTGATGATTGAAATACGTCAAAATCTTTGTCAACACGGAATTGCAAACGCTCTCAGGCCTTTTCGCTTTTTAGTGAGTTTTACAAAATATGTGAGGCAGCCAGGCATATATTTAGAAGGAAAACATTACCTGAAGGCTAACCGTTGTAAATGAGTGTTTTGTCCCTCGCTCTGTTTCTCTCAGCTTTACAGTGATTTTCATTGAAATTTTCTCTTCTCCTCCTTCCTCGGCTTCTCTTGAGGCTTTCTTCGCTTAAATTCTCAAATCTTGTAGCTTCTTCTCTCATGCTCTTTCGCTATTCTTCGACTTCCCTGCTCGTTATCCCGTTGCTCGTCATTAATATGATTTCCCGCCAGAAAAACGTTTGTTACCAAGCGCAACGCTGCCACGCGATTTCCCGCCAAGGAAAAAATGCCCGAACAATCCCGTCCCTGAAGGCTCTCCTGCCTCTCCACTCCAAAAGTCTATACGGGCGGATGGGCGGATGGGCCGACGCATGTCCAAAATTTCTCGCATGGATAGATTTCCCAAAAAACCTTGGTCATGGTGCTCCGCTGCCGCGCTTTGCGCGCCTGAGCTCCGCTATAATAACACATTAAGGATACCTATCCTAGTATTTTTGGAATGTAAGATATAACTCGTGTACCATTCCACGAATTTTAACTGTGTGAAAAGAAGTCTTTGGCGTGTGATAATGTCCGAACAAACACTCTTGTTACTTAGGAAAGATTATCAGCGAAAGGTGATATCATTTCTTATAGAAACATTGGGACTTAATTTACACTAAAAGCCTTTTCATTATCAATATGTCATCTACATTTTCACTATTTCGTGGGCCCGTATTCCACCTCATTGATATTTTAACTTGTCCGATGACTAGTCTTCTAAGGACCCTTTATTCAGTCATTCAATTCTTCTTTGCCATATTTTCCATTTTCGCCAAATTCGCCAAAATAGCCAATCTGAAAGGGACCCCTTAGGCACATCATTGGCGAGAAATATCCATTTCAGCCAGCTCCGCAAAATTCACTATTTCGCCAAAATCGTCATTTTAAAAGGATCCCTTTTGCCATCTTTTTGGAATTCTTGTTAAGCTTTTGGCCATTTTTCATCATATTTTCCATTTTCGCCAAATTTTCCAAAATCGCAAAAATTGCCACTGTGAAAAGTGTCCTTCAGTCACCTCATTCGTTAAAGTTTGGCGATTCTTCGCCATATTTGCCATTTTCGCCAATGCGTGCATTTCGGGACATATCTCAAAATCTTTGTGTTCCTCGAAAGCCTGGCTGAGTAAGAATATTCGAAAATTCTAGCCCACCTTCCATCGGAATCCTTCCCAACAGATATTTACCAAAATTTTTCGTATTTTAAAAAAATACTCATTGCAAGAAAAAACTGATGTTATGTCAGTCAACTTATGAAACCAACCTTCGCTCCACTGAGACTGCTTGGGGTAAGTTTCAATGAGGAAGCTGTTAATGCTGACGTTACATTAGCTGTGAATATTGCCATAGTGATAAGTCCAAACGTGATCCAGACAATTGAGAAAATTCGAGCAACTACCGATTTTGGTGACTTGTCGCCGTAACTAAAATAATGAAAACATAATACTTATTTTATCAAGTGTGCAGATAGACAGACAGTTTCTGAGATATTCTCTTGATGAGTTGGTTGGTTTAAAGAAGCATGGACTTTTCTTCACAACATCTATGTGGCAAATATCCCATGCAAATTGTATTTTTGGTCGTACAGAGAAATTAAGGCAGTAAAGACCTCATCGCCACCTGAGTCTTCAAGTGGAGTTAGCGTTTCGTCCCAGTAGTTTGCTCAGCTAACTGTTATGAGCCATGATTTTTTAAATAGTGGTTTCCCTCTTATGACATTATCTAGAGTAACCCCCTAACTATTTCAGCTTTCATGATAAGACTGACAATTTTGAGCTTTTCATTCCCCTGTAAAAACGCGCTGTGTGTTTTTCAATTTACTTACAAGATGAATAGCCCACCGGGTAGCAGAAAACATGCAAACAAGCTATAAGTGGGACAATGAGCATCATGTAACCTTGCGTTGCAAAAAGGCCTTCCTACCCAACAGTTGTCATGGAAATGAATGACCACCAGAATCCATCCCATGATCCTTTGATGAATGAGCGAGGGAACTCTTCACTGTTCCAGTACGTGTCCTGTCAAAAAATAAGTCATTATGGAAATCTCTCTATTGACCTTATTTTTCCTACAAAAGAGGAAGGCCATGCAGGGCAAAAACTTGAATGAAGATTCAGCTAGATGGTACCGTATTGCGACGTAGCCTGCCGAAGAATGCTTTGTGTTGGCCTTTTTCGCATATTTGCGCGCCAGCTAGCTCCGAAGTAAACTAGGTATTCTGACACCAGTTTTTTTTTAATTTGTGACGATGACATCTACTTCATTATAACAAATGACGACGTTCTCCTGCGAATTGGATATTTGCCTGATTTCTTTCACAAATAAAGAAAAAAACAACAACAGAAAAAAAACTATTTTATGCCGTGAAGTATTCTTCAAAGAAAATTCTTGATTGTCTAAAAGATCTGAAGATATGTAACATGATTCCACTGTATTTCAAGTAAACTTCTGTATGTTTGCGATAAGAACTATCGTTTTCAACTGACTGAAGACAGGGTTCTTTATTCGTTGGTTTCTTTTGCTTTTTATTTCTTATACGTTTAAAAATACTAGCCGTGCACTATTTCTTGTAGCAGTTTGATTTGTGTGCCTTTTTGCCAGCAACAATCTTGTTTGATTTGGTGCGACAACATTCGTATTGCCGCAGCTATGTTGACCGGTCATTCATGCAAATACCCTCTGTCCTACCTCAGGTACATAAAAATTCATCCTTACCAAAGCCCACATAATGATACCAGCAATTGCCGTCAGCACTATAGTAACAGCAAACAATGGCCAAGCTCTGAGAACGGACTCTAAGACAACATTGAGTGTGCTAGTGTCATCTTCTGTAGTAATATACTCAGTCCCAGGATAATCATCGAGTTTCAAAAATAAAAATTCATCGTAGAGCCGGTTGGATGGATGTTCAAAAACTGGGATAGCAATATGAACTTTGTTTTGCTTCAGAAGCTCAAGCATCTCAAGTTCGTATTGCATTTTCAGTGTTTCTATTTCGCAATGCTTGCTCGACGTTGTCCAACAGTAGCCACATTCGACCGTTATGTGTCTAAGTACAGCATCTCTAATCATGCCTTGGGGTCCATCATCAAAGGATTCATTGGTAGGTGGTATTACATACGGAGGCTTTGAAATCCAGGCGATGGTCAGAGGTGATTTCTGCATGTCTTCCTGTTCTTGGGACGAGTTCCATTCACCAGATGCAAGTTGCTTGTGAATGACACTGCTTAAAATTGCAATTAGAAGAGTCAATGGAACTTTCAAACAAAGCTTCATCGTAACCCTAAAACAAGACACAGAAGCATATAATTGTGAAATATCCGACGGAAAAAAAAGAATTTTCCGTACCATCAAGTCAAACATTTTAGACTAGATATGAGAGTCCTGCAATCCAAGCCGGATACCCTGCAGGTGCTGTCCCAGTTTGCATTAAGCGCTTGCGATTCATACTTGGATATCAAGCAATCACTCACCAAATGAAAAGTGATTCATTCTTGGATATCAAGCAATCACCCACCAAATGAAGAATTTCAGGTGCAGCTTTGAGGGTATGTCAACTAATTTATCTTTGTTTTGTTGGATCTTGCATTAAACAACATGGAAAATTGACGGACTATGTGTATCCCATATGAAAGCAAATCGGTTAGTGTCAAGCGATCGGACATCAAAGATGTTGAACATCCGACATCTGAGTTGTCAAAATCCAACACCCGAGTTGTATACATTCAACACCTGCGGGAATCCGACAATTTATACCTATAGCTGTATCGATATTGCCCAAAATAATTTTAAACAGTTTTTTTTTAATTAAGGCATATTAAATAAATTTGTTCCGAGAAAATGACAGACTGCTCTTGTTCTCTCGAAGGAAGCTTAAAGATAAGAAATACTCGACTCGGAGATTAGCGAAGTGTCATTTGTTAACAATTTCAAAAAGGCACAGCACGTAGTTTTGTCTTTATCCACTTTTATTAATCTTGAAACTGAAGTTGACATCATAAGCGCCTTAGGCTTAAGTGACGCCGTTATTAGTCCTCTTTCTTTTGGGAGATAATTATGTTCCGTATCTTGAATCTTCCCTCTGAAAAACTAGTGCCATCTTACCTTCTTCTCCTCAAAATGAACAACTCGGACATAGGTTGTTTACAACTCGGATGTAGCTTGTCGGATGTTCGCATCTCGGAAGTTGGATTTTCAAATCCAATGGCACTTATAATGACAAGGTTTTGTGTACGTCAATACATGTTGAAAATATTCGTTGCACAAAGGCCTTATTAACCCAATAAGATCTGAAAATAATGTTTCTTTAAGGCAAAGACAAATCCTTTGATAAGAATTAAACACTGTTCAAGTGCGATTTGACAGATTATTTCTTGTATCAAGTTAAAAAAAGAGGCATCTGATTTTAAGGTTACTATTGTAAAGTTCCTTTGGAAGCGGCGATAAGGCCTCGTCCACACGTATCCGGATATTTTTTAATTCTCAACTTTTTCTTTCCGTATATGCCTTCCGTGCACACGTATCCGGCGAATTCGCTGGCGAATCCGGAACTTTTTGAATACGCTCTCCAGAATGGATATTTTTGAATACACTATGAATCCGGACCCGTCGGACGCTAAATCCGGAATTTTTTTTTTAATCCGGATGACGTAACAAGATCGACCTTTGTTTCCTTGAGGAGTCCTGAGTACCAGAGTAAATCCGGATACGTTTCGGATACGTGTGGACGGGTAAATTTGATTTGAATACGCTAAGTATGGATGGGAATATTTTTGAATCAGGAAAGGAAAAGTTGCAGATTCAAGAATATCCAGTAAGTGTGGAATAATGAGGCGCGGAAGTCCTTTGTCTCTCAACAAACTAAAATTGAATAAAGAAAAAACCGAGTTCCTCTTTATTCACTCAAAATTTAGACTACAGCACTGCTTGCTGTCAATCTGCTTTGGTCAAAACACCGTCCAGCCTTCTCAAACTACCAGGAATATTGGTGTCACTTATGACGGTTCATGTCAATGCTTCCTCATACCATATTGATTTAAATCTGCATTCTATCACCTTCGTAATCTATCACGTATCAGAAAATTTATATCAACAGAAACTGCCAAAACACTTGTGCATTCCTTTATCTCATCCCAACTTGACCACTGCAACTCCCCTCTGTAGAATCTTCCGAAATATGCTGTTAAAAAAACTACAGTTTCTACAAAACGCCGCCGCGCGTTTAATAACATTTTCCTCGAAAATCAACCATATTACTACGCATAAAGTTGAAAATATTAATTCCCACTTTCAAGGCTTTGCATGATTTGTCTCCCTCGTACATACAAGAACTGATAAGCCTCCACCGCCCTTCAAGAACCCTCCTCTCATCTACATCGCCCCGTCTTAATCATACCAGTTATAATTTGAAGTCTTATGGATCTAGAGCTTTCGCTGTCGCCTCGCCACAACTTTGGAA
Source organism: Montipora capricornis (assembly GCF_036669925.1). Classification (NCBI taxonomy): domain Eukaryota; kingdom Metazoa; phylum Cnidaria; class Anthozoa; order Scleractinia; family Acroporidae; genus Montipora; species Montipora capricornis. Next base: position 13,115,385 of record NC_090895.1, on the reverse strand, counting down.
CGAACTACTAGAACACATAAAGACTTTCAAAATACGACTTAAAACTTATTTATTCAAGGAAATTTTGGTATAACTTTTTTCGTTTATGGATTAATTTTTAATTGTAATTTTTCATGACTTGTAAAGCGCTTAGATCACGTCTGGATAGGCGCTATAAAAGAAATATTATTATTATTATTATTATTATTATTATTATTATTATTTAGCAGTATAAACGTTCGTATGCTAGCCTAGCACATAGCTCAATAGGGCGCTATTACGTAACCTAAAGGCTGTAAACATAACCTGAATATGTCTAAAATGTTCGTATCTACATACATCTATCTATATATAAACGAATTACAAAGGTTAGCTTCGATTCTTGAAAAGGTAGAAATGTAAAATGAATATCTTCAGACCTATTAAAACAATAATATTGAAAGCTTCTAAGACGATTCTACTTGATCCTAAATAATTGTTCTGTTGTCTCTAACGGGCGTTAGTATCTACTTATGTTAACACTTTGAAAATTCTCGCAATGTTCAGACTTTCAGACAAAACGACCTTCTGCATTTTCAACAATACTTCTTTACCCCTTTTAACGCCTACAAGACTTCGGATGGTGCTCTCCAGTTCCTCACTATATCCTCCCAACACGTCTATTACGATGTTAAACTGTTTCACTTGATATCCAGGACACTGCCTCTTCAATTCCAGTCGCAATGGGGCACACTTTTCCGTCTTCTCGCAGCTCTTGATCTCCCTGTTGTTCATCCAAAGACAGCTCATCTCCAGCAAGATGACAGATTTTGCTGTGCTATCCACTATTCGCGCGTCAATTCTGTTAGCTCTCACCGTCACATGATCTGCATAAACAGGAACATCCCAGAAGGCTTGCGCTAGGCCATTTTGATAGACAGGTTTAGGCTCGCTCAGTGAATACCATGGCGGTACACTGTCCATTAGGTCTAGGCTGTGTAGCATCTCAAAAAAAATTACTTTCAACACTGCATTATGTACCAGAGCCTTCTTGTTCTGCCTCCCATCGAAAAGCTATCAACTTTCCCTGCCAAGCCTGGCCTGATACCTGATCTTTCAATCTCTTCTGCTGTGCGCTTCTTAGCTTTTGCTTGATCTTTGACTCTTTCGCTACTTCACCTTCCTCTGTGCAGCACATTGGGGTAGGGTATGTAAGAGATAGCTCTAATGCAAGATCTCTACTAAACTTTGTCGCCTCCTTGATGAGTGAGCTATGGCCTAGCACACCTGAACGTTCTTCGAACTTCCGAACGCGCTCCATTGTCGGGTCAGTGTTCTTGAACAGTTTAAGTGCGCCTCTGATCTTGATGGCCTTGTACTTGTCCTCCACCGATCTCATGCCTCCCCCGCCCTGATCCCGCGATAGGTAGCACAATGCGGTTGAGCCCAGAGAATGTTTACCACCATTGCTGACCACGATCATTTCGTGCTTCTCGATCGATTTGTTGAAGGTCAGTGACTGCCAGGTGCTGGGTCCACTTCAAATAGCTCAGAACAGGCAGGGCATACTGGTTTGAAGAAACCACTCGATGGTAATCTGAAAGAGGGCTGGACCATATAACAGAGAGTCTCTTCAAATACTCCTCTGAGGCAACCTTAAAAGCCAGTTGATCTTCTTGTTTCGATGTTTCCAGTACTACAAGAAATTTGTACTGCTTGCCTTCTTTCAAACACTGTATGACTGATGATTCATCAAAATTAACTCCTTCCTCATTTTTCACTTTTACACCCCTCTTAACATGCACGACTGAGCACTTCTTAGGGTTCCACTGAAGCCCTATGTCTTGCATCTTACCTCTGGTTGATCTGAGGACGATATTCAACTTCTTCTCCGACGCTGCATAGATCTTAAGATCGTCAATGTAGAGAAGGTCCGTCACCTTAGTGCTCAGTGGCTTGGACAATCTATACCCCTCTGTCGCCTTAAGGGACCATGCGATGGGGTTTAGGCAGGTGGTAAAAAGCCTCGGGCATAGCGAGTCTCCTTGGGGAAGACCTCGTTTAAATTGGATAGTCTCTGATATTTCCTTGCCTAACTTTGTTGTGGTGACAATCTTGGTGTTCCACGTGCTACAGAGCTTGGTAACCACCCTTTCCAACCATCTCGGGAATCGGTGTACTTCCATCATTTCGCAGAGCCAATCATGATCAACGGAGTCAAATGCCTTTGTGACGTCTACCCACGCCATACTCAGGCTCCTTTTACCACGATGATAGTCTTGTGTGTCTATTTTGTCGATCAACAAATTATCCATTGTTCCACTGCACCTCTTCTTAGCTCCCCTCTGCTCAGCCTCCATTAAACCATGTTCCTCCAGGTGCTCATCCATTGGAACCAACAGACATGCAGTAAACCATTTGTAAACTTTGTTGAGGCATGTTATCGGCCTTTGGTTGTTACTTGAAAATTCTCCCGGTTTGGGGATCAGTGATGTTTTTCCCCCCACAAACCAAATATGAAAATCATTCTGGGTCATAAAAATTGCCTTAAAGCTTGCTGTGACACCATTATGCAACACCTCAGCTTCCACCAGTAGTTGGCTAGTTTGTCTGGACCAGGAGCGCTCCAGTTTCTCTTCCTTCCAATGATCTGAACTGTTTCATCATCCGTTATTATTATTATTATTATTATTATTATTATTATTATTATTATTATTGATTGGTAACGAGCTAAAACCACCGCTGACATCTCCGACAAAACAAATTTGAGTTTTCATATGTCGGGAATGATCGCCGACGATCGCAAAAGTCTGGGACACGTCGAGAACATAAAAACGCTTCCTATTTTCCCGATTCGTACCCGATCATCCCAGATTATCGGGGATGTCCACGTTTTGTGGTTTTCATTCACGCTCGGCAAAATCTTTGACGGTCGGGAAACTGCGAAATTCCCGATCGTCTGCGATTTTCCAGACATATGGAAACTAGCCTTAAGTAGCCATCCGCGGACTCTGTTCGTGAGTAAGCAGAGGCTTGGGTTCTAGCGCGTGGAAAGAAGTAGCGGCTAGTTTGATGCTTTTCTCTTTGCTGCGACTTGTATCTACGATTATGTATTTCTTTTAGTTGTTAATGAGCTTGTATTGTTAGCTACTCCCATAGGGGGGCAATCAGGCCCTTTATAAACCACTCCTTGTTAATATCACACCACTTGACGCCGACCAGTTTACTCGAGGCTATTTTTCATTCCACTTATTTTGTTATTTTCTTGATTGTTTATCATACGTTTATTTTCACTGTATTGTATTTTCTACTATATATCACGACTCTTGTATTTAACACTATTCAGAATTTTGTAATAAACTCGATAATTGCTGGCGGCTCCCTCCACTAACTGTTGTCTTTGCGTTATTACTTATAATAGAAATGTTTTCTATTCGGCTGAGCGAAGCGAAAGAGAATAGAATGCTGCTTTCGAGAAAATTTCGTTTTGTTTTCACCCGCTTTGAGACACCGAAGTAAGTTGTCTTTCATTTTTGGCTGATACTGAATGTCGACATTGTAAATTGTTTGAATTTGTCGAAAATATGGCTCTGTAATTTCCTGAAACAAAACCGATTGCAATTCCATTTCTTTCGTTATTTTTTCAGATGTTCATTAAGTGGAGGTATTTTGCTCACGCAAGCCAACATTTATCGCCCTGAACATTCAGTGCGGTTTTAAACCACCTTGGAGTCATTTTTAGTACTCTCGCAAGCCAATAGTTGTAGGCTTGAATTGTGCGGGTTGAACAACAAAGTGTCTCACAAGTTTCACAGACTGAAATAAATTTGTGCTCGCATTAAACTTGGTCTGTTGAAATAATTTTTATTAATTTGAATTGAGTGCTGTTGTA
>NC_090895.1:13096535-13106535 GCF_036669925.1 Montipora capricornis | reverse complement strand
AATCCTTTGAGAATTCTCAAGGCTTACATCGGTGTTGTCATTTACATAATAATTCAGAAAGTCGAAGTTGAGAATAAACTAAGGAAAAATTTCAGCCATAATGGCAGACAAGCAGAATTTGCCATTTTTTTGTGTTGCACAATAATGCCGCGTGACATAGGCTGCGTACATTGTGGAGTTATAATAAACTCGGTTTGACAGTCAGATCACAACGCCTTTTTAATTAAACGTGGCTATTTTATAATAATTTATAATTCAATTTTAAAACTCGAGGAAGATCATTCCAAGCGTAGAAAGTTAGATATGCTAGCTGTCCGTCAGAAACGGTAATTTATTTACCTGTATAGCAATGAAATTCGCCACCGATTTGCTGATTTACGATCTTGTAAATTATCACGTGATCATATTATACGTTAAGGCAAAAGAGGACAACATTATTCATCTTCAAGAGAGATTTCTTCTTGTTCCAGGCAATCTGTAGAGCCGATCAACCATTATGACATTTTCCGGACGTATTTTAAACCTGGGCAAACTCCTTGATTACCATGTAGTAATCCATCCATCTGCGCGTTAGGGAACTAGCCTATACACGGACAGAGAAAAAACATTTGCTATGGTGGGAAGGGTAAATTTGAACTTACGATCACGTTGGCCTTACCAACTGAGCTACACGGGCATACGAAAGGAAATCGTGGGAATTTGCGATGCCATGTTACGACAATCAATGCCAACAAGTGCAGAAGGATTACGTTTCTTAAACGTTACCCAAGTAGCACGTAATATTTTCAATAATATATAGATTTGGCCAAGCCTTTAAGCGGAGCTCCCGAGTTGTTTTTGGAATTGTCCGCGTTTTGGTGTTTCCGGTTACAGCTTAATTAAGTCATTTTCTTTTCTGCCTAACTAGTGAATTCCACGGTAAATTTTAACAACAACAACAACAGCAATAATTTATTGTACCCAAAGCAGGATATTATAGTTATTTATTTACAAGTTGTTAAATTAATTAATTAACTAAGACGGGTACTGACTTCTTGAAATAACTAAAAGAGTTAAAAACGCCAAGAAGCCAGATTCAGTAAGAGAATTTAAATACGTTTATTATGCGGGGTACAATATGGCAGGACAGCAGACTGTATATACACAAAACACGCACACACACTCACGCACACCAGCACGTATTACTATAACATGAGCGAAAGAGTAAAATGGAAGTTACGAAGTACAAAGCTATTACAATATTAGTACAGCGAAACGTAATGTGTTTTAGTTTTGATTTAAATTGAGAAAGAGAAATAACTTTAATCTTGTAATCAATTGAGTTCCAGATTTTTGGTCCTTGAAATCTAATATTAAATTTTCCGGCATAATTAGTTCTAGCTTTTGGGAGGTAAAAGAACTGCTTAGCTGCAGATCGTGCGTTGTAATGAAGGATCTCACTTACTTTAGAGAAAAATGCTTGAAAAGCAGAAGGTAATAAGGAATAGGCCATTTCCGAGTTCACGTCTTCTTCCTCTTCAAAGCGAGTCTAAGTGCAAAGTTTTTGTGATGGTAATTAGTTCTACTTTGCATATGAATGAAAACTAATTTTCATAAAGAAAAACTTCGTACTTAGACTGGCTTTGAAGAGGAGGCGGGTATGAACTCGGAAAAGGCCTATTGTTGAATTTGTACATAAAAACTGCAATATGATATGATTTGAAATCATCCAGCTCGATTATGTTCAATTTTCTAGATATAGGACTAGAGTGTTCGTGAAAACTTGTAAATGTGATAAGGCGAATAGCTCGTTTCTGTAAAATAAAGAGAGGTTGGAGAGTTGTTGAATATGTGTTGCCCCAGGCAATTATTCCATAAATCAGAAAATGATAAATTAAAGCATAGCAGAGGTTACACAGTACATTAATATCAACATAGTGCCGAACCTTGGATAATATTCCAACACTTCTCTTTATTTTGGTTAAAATAAATTGAATTATTACTAGCATTGCGTTTTTGTCCAAAACCATCGAGCGCGTCACCGCCACTCAAACAATGAATTATCTTGCTGACAACGACCTTCCTCCCAAATTCCAGTCAGCGTATAGACTTATCATAGCATTGAGACAGCTCTAGTGTGCGTCTTCAATGACATCCTTAAAGCTATAGATCAACACCAGGAAGTCGTCCTTGTTCTCCTCGACCTGTCGTCTGCTTTCGACACCATTGATCATGGAGCTCTATTGACAAGACTTCACGAACGCTATGGCTTCACTAGGAAAGTGCTTTCATGGTTTGAGTCATACCTCACCAAGCGGGTTCAATCAGTGATCATCAATGACACTCAATCTTCTGAGTTGCCTGTTTCCTTTGGGGTACCACAAGGATCAGTCCTTGGTCCGTTGCTGTTCTCCCTTTTCTTCGCGCCGTTAGAGGAGATCATTGCTGCCCATGGGCTGAACTGCATGATATATGCTGATGATACACAACTGTATGTATCTCTAATTCCCAAAAGCCGCGAACATGTTCTATCTTCAATTGAACTCTGCACAAAGGATATTATGGCCTGGTGCACCTCTAATGGCCTCTAATGGTGCGCCTCTAATGGCCTCAGCTGTGGATCCAAAGAAAGCGTTAAAATTATTGACCTTGAATGTGAGGCACCTACTGGAGTGCAAACAACAAGCAATGATGGTGCGTCCCAGAAAGCGGCAGAAATGGGAGTTTTGCACACCGATCCCGACAACACTGACAATGAGGTGAGAAGTTTGCAGAAGCGAGTAGATTCTCTAGCGTCAGATAAAGAGGTCTTTGAGATTCGAAGAAAAAAAGGAAAAATAGTGGCTTTCTGCAGCGTATGCAAGATAACCATTGCTACGGGTGAAGCTCACCAAGGCCTCTTCTGTATCAGACAGCATATGGCCACCCAAACGCATAAGACTAACCTGGAAATCACTCACTCCAGAGAGAGCAAAATTCCTCTAGCGATCCAAACCCTCCAAAGGGAAATTGAGGAGCAGTTCCCGCGACAGTTTGTATCCAGAAAGAAGTCGGTTGTTTGTCGTACATGCAACGCAGAGCTACTGCTATCGCACAAAGCCGCGCTAAACAACGTAAGGCAGCACGTCAATAGCACAAGCCACCGACAAAAAGTAAAGAAATTCGGAAAAGCGGCGACAAACGATATTTCTTCGTTCTTTACGAAGAAAGGGGAATCCGTGGAGAATTCCGGTTGATCCAGGCCAGGGAAACAGCTTTGTCTTGGATATTACAAAGAAACTACTGTATATAAACTAGACAATCAGTCTGTAATTATGAAACCTAGACTTCTGCTTGATTATTTAAAACCTAGAGAAGATGAAGGAAAAGTTTCATGGTATCCAGAGCCACACGTAACTGTTCATAAACCTGATGAAGCAGGGTACGTAGAAATGAAGGGGACTTTTATAAGTGCGGATTGCTAGCGGAGCGGCGCTTCGGGAGCATTTGAAGATAAAATGTGTGCAGCCTGTACAAATATACCGAAGTTGAAGTCTTTCAAGAAGCGTTTGATGCGACGATTGGAGAAGACTGACGAGAAAAGAGATACATTACGGATTAGGAATGACTATCTCTCTGCTGAAGAAATGAAGCAAAAATTGAGTGATCAGAAGCAAAAGCTCGACATGAAGGACTCTACAATATATTTTATGTCTGCCAAAAATATTCGACTGAGAATACGAGCTAGAACAATCAGAGAAAAGTTAGCAGAGTTTGCCCGACGTGGCTCGATGAAAGCCGTTTGTTATAATTTACAAAAGGCTGCTGACAATGGACTTCTTGAGGACAGAAACACTCTTAAAGGATTGTTAGAGAAGGTATCTAAGACACGTTCATGTCAAGAAAAATGGCAAACGATATCAGGCGCCATTTAAATCGTTTCTTGAAGTGTTGTTGTTGTGGGGAGGACCCAGAATTGCCAATTTTGTCGCGTTAAATGTTGGGGGGCCTGAGATCCACTCCATTTATCGTTGGCGCAACCAGCATCGTACAGAGTTAGATGGGGGCATCAAGGAAGCTAACTTTAAGGAGTTGAGTGTGCTTTACAAGGAAGCCATGACTAGAAGGAAAGTGGGTCCTGTTCCTGTACTGGCAGCTGAAGACGAGACAGGCATTATTGGTCAGATTTCATACAACCAGAGAACGGATGAGCTAGTTGGATTCTGCGGAGTTAAAAAGACTGAGCACAAATGCTTGGAATATTTCACAGTGTCTGTTGGAGATGGAGAGGAAGGCTACAAAAGCATCGTCAACGCATTCGAGCAGTGCAAGATTGGTACATATGGAAGAGCTATCTTGCTAAATCCTCTTCACCCAAAGCTACCCAAAATTGCAGTCCTCACAATGCCAACCTGCAACAAATCTGATCACACATTTGTTTATCGTTCGGCAATGCATCCAAACGCTGATCGATGGCGCTCTACTGGGTACTCGCCCTAATGCGGCGTTGCTGGGAACGCAGACTTACCTTCAGGTTATGTGGTATTATGTGGAAATCTTCTGTAGCGAAGAGGCGTCACTGCCGACGAGAATCAGGTATGCTGCAATTGTGACCCATTTGTTGGCAATTTGGCGAAACTCGGTGTACCGCGATGATCACCTCAAGTTGGCAACAAGTTTCATTACCAGAGAGACGTACATTGACGTACTGCTATCTTGCCACTTCGCTGTTATGCTGATTTGTTACATGAGGGACAACTTCCCCCAACAAGAGTGTCGCCTGGACCTCTCTGGATGTGATCTGGTTGAGGACTTTTGGAGCAAAAACGGCCAGTGGGTGGGAAATCACCATCATTACAACTACGCTGATTTGAGAAGAAATTCTACCCACATGATCCGTCTGGAAGAAATTCAAGTCGACCCATCAGCGCCAGAATACGCGAAGCTTCACCCCAAACAAGAGAGTATTTGGCCACAGCGGTACGAACGACCCTTGATTAGGCCTGATCTCAAGACTTATCCTGAATTTGGTACAGAGTTAGAGGAGTGGAAAGAAGGCATTGAGATTGCTAGGCGCTTAGCGAGGTTAGTTGGAATGGCACCGGAGGGTGACGGAAATGATCAAGGAGATGACGATAGTAGTGATGGTCACGATGGTGGTGGTACAGACAACTGGTTTTGGCGCCCATTTGACTTTCCGGGTAACACCTTTACTGAAGCCCCTGATGACAACTGCAGCTTGCCTACGTCTAGTCATGAAGAAGAAACTAGTCTTCTTGGACCAGATATCTCAGGTAAGTGAGATTACTTTTTGGTGTAGGAAAACAATTAAAATTATGCTGAATCAAAGTGTCGCACTTGATATACCAGGCATTGAAAACTTACAAAAATTTTGATCTAACGTGCCTATTGCACTCTACAAATAAAACATTCTTTAATGGTTCTATCGAGGGTTTTATAATCCGTGGTTTGAATATGAACGGGAAAGACGCATTCATTTTACGCCCTGCAAAGAAATTAAAGCTTTGTGATTCTTCTCACAGTTCCATTTCTCACAAAACCACGTTCTAATAAAAAGTTTGCACTTGTAACAGAAGATTAACTTTGGCATAGAGGATAAAACTGTTAGCTTTTGGTAACCTGGAAAGAGTCTTTGGCTACATATTATTCAAGGCTGAGCGGAGCTTAACATAAACTTATATTGTTTTGTTAGAAGACCTGTTACAACACAACAGTGAAGACAACTGAATGCACTCCCTGCTTGAAGGTCTAGACCACATCGATAATCCACATGAAGATCTTGAACATCCTCCATCCTTACCGTCTGGACAAAGGCAGCTGCATCACCCGAGAGTCACCATTCCTGAAGCAGGAGGCGAAATATACAAAGCAACTCTGGTGTCTCTCTTGAATGAGGATCCACAATTATCCCATGACAGGTACAAAATTTTGTCTGCATTAAAACGCTAGGGAAGTCTTAGTCACTTCAACTAAATCTAATTTTTAACTGAAATTAAAGCATGAATAATAGATATATGGTATTAAAGTTAAATGTTATCCTTTGAATTAACCTTTTTAGACTGGTGAGAGTTCGCCAACCACAAGAATATCATCGTGGAACAAGCATGATTGCTGGCAGGAACAGAAGCCCCAACAGCACAGGAGTTGCTTTGTTCGACGATTACGCTGTTGTAGACAGGCACAGTCAGTCTTTCTTCATCGGGAGTCTTTCTCGTATGGTGCACGCAGGCAGTCATGGGAGGCAAGAATATAAGCGCCCTGTGGCCTATGACGATCCAAAGAGAGAATCTATAACCTGCTATTTTCAAGTTTATCAAAACGTCCAAGAGAATTTTCATGATGACATCTACAAGATAGGTGCCTCGGAGTTACGCCAATTACCATTTACTGACATCTTAACACAAGTCAATCTGACTCTGTCCGAAGACGGAACCCTTCGTGTGCCTGACGACGAGCTGGCTGAAATAAGAAGTGCTGTAGCAAGAGATTTTGAGTCCCAACCAAGACGAAGACGTGCCACCACCACCACATCTGCCCCTCGTACAGAGGGAGGGATGTCGCACCCACTCACGCTTGATGAAGGAATCGTGAGGCTTCAAGTCCAACCAGAGGAACAAAGTGATGGGGGTCCGCGGAGATCAACTAGAGTACGAAATGTCCTATTGTATGATCCATAAAGGAGATGCGTCTCAGATGGCGGACCTTAAAAACTTAGCTAAATTTTTTTAAGCTCGTCCATTGCAACCCATCTGAATATATAACAATGCTTATTCCTTAATTGTATTTTATTATTAGTACTTTTCGCTCAATTTCAAGAGAACTTTGAACATGTTAACAATTTCACCTCTAAACTGGTCAAAGAGAGGTTTTCCGGGCTCGTAAAATCGGCCGTGCTGGTTCTTTGCCGCCAGTTTGACAGGAAATTGACCGAATGCGAAAATGGCCGCCAACAAATTATTCTTTTGTCTTTGTGTTAATTGGCCTAACTAGCCTCGTTAACACGTGTAAAATTGAAAGAATTTGGGCTGTACAACGAGGCTAGTTCGGCTAATTAACACAAAGACAAAAGAATAATTTGTTGGCGGCCATTTTTGCATTTGGTCAATTATATGCTCCATGTAAGGAGCATCCCTTGTTCACATCATAGTCCAATCAGAAATCGACTTCTGATTTGAACAATGATCCGCGCCTTTTCAAAACAAGTTCGGCTATCGGGTTCAATCCATTATTGCATTCTTCAAACGGCTAGCAGATTCAATAATCAAATTCAATAATCAGATTCAATAATCAAATAATGAACTCATTATTGCATTCTTGAAACGACTGGTGGGTTCATCAATATTCAAATGATCAATCCGTTAATGTATAATCTTGAGGCGTACGCTTCACTTAGTTTGACTGTAATTGATCACCTGCTGCATTATAGGACAGCAATTGCTAAGTTCAAACTTTAGTTGCAAAATGACTGGTACTTGGGATGTAGCTTTAAGTTTCAGTAAAAAGTGTTTATTTGTGCAAATAGTTATTAAGTAAATAAGTAAATAATTTGATTACATTGTAATATGATCATTGTCCTATAAGACAGTAATCAGATCGTGTATTTGCTATTATAAACCAGGAATATACACAACATTTAAGCTATTCAGCCCAGAATTAAATTGCTGGAATTTTGGATATGTTTCATAGTTCAAGTAAATAATGATGATTTATGTAAATATTCATATGACCAACTGCTGGACTATTACACAGCGATCAATTCAAATTCCTGTTTTTTCTTTTATTCGAAGGTTACAGTTTGTAAAATACATTAGTGTTTTGTTCCTATATATAGCATATTAGTCACCATAAGGTAAGGATGTATTCTGTAGTTATGACGGCACATTATGTAACCCGTGTTGTGGAATTCTGAGCTTGAAACTTTGACATGCAGTCTTATAACCTTCCTAATAAAAGCAGATAAACATTGCCTTTAACATTGGTCTGAACTAAAGAAATAATTATATGGCACGTCTGCACCAGGGTATTGATTTAAGGGTCAGGTCATAAATAGGGTATCAAACTTTTGGAGAGGTCATAAATAGGGTCCGGAAAATCGCAGATTTTGGTCATAAATATGGTAAGGGTTTTGGGAAGCGGGCCGCGCATCCCTACCCAATTTTTCTGAGAGTCCCCTCCCCCCGGGTTTTTTTCCTACTGGATACCCCACGCCCTTCAAATTTCAGTTCATTTCACCAAAAAAGCTACCGATTCAGCGTTGATATAATGGAGTTTCGTAAACTTCAATAAATGTAGATTAAAAAAATGATAGCACTGCTCCCTCCAATTGGTACAAAAAACTCTTTTTTGGGAGTCTTGGCCCATGGACTAATATGGCTAAGGCTTAAGGATTGTAAAACTAAATCGCAAATTGTGGATACCTTGAGCTTCCTTCAGGCACAATTTCAAGGTTATTGTAAACTTTAGTGACTGTGATATTTTAATTTTGCAATATTTGCAAGAATGCAATAGTTGAAGAATGAAATCAATACCTATTAAGTTTTATCTTTTTTTCGTTTGCTAAATACTTCAGTTAGGGAAGCAAGGGAGAGCTTATTTATTTAATTCTATGGCCACTCAAATAATGTATAGATTTAGCTAAGCCTCAAAGCGGAGCTCCCTTGTTATTTAATCTTACTGCCTGTAGGGTTTGTGAAACTAAGAGGTTTCGAATTGTCCGCGTTTTCATGTTTCCAGTTGCTGCTTTAATAATTAACTCATTTTCTTTCCTTTCTTCTAGAGAAAAATTCATTGCCTAACTAGTGACTTCCACGGTAAATTTCACGCTAAAAACCGATATCGCATGAATCGGGAAGCGATGAGTGCGACATCGGTTTTTCCAGTGAAATTTACTTTGTAATTCACCAGTTTCGCAATAATTTTTCTTGAACCGAATGAGTTTTAAAAGAAAACAAGCAGACCCTCAGCGAGTGAATACAAAAGGAAAAAAAGCTATTTCAGAGTCAACTATCAATAGCCAGCGAATAGGAATCATGCTAAAATTAGAAGCCATAAAAGCAACTTTGTCAGTTCAAGGTCAAAGAAGAGTTTTACTGATGTACTTTATTACACTTTATCTCTGAAAACGAGATCATTCACATTTTGATGTATTTCATTGAAACACGCCAGGTTGGCTTGGTACAAGAATCGGAAAACTACGGCAATGCAACCAAAAAACGACAAACTTCAAACAAGATCCGCTACAACACTTAAATAATGTTTGGGTGCTTTAAACAAACTTCTGAAAACACAAGCTAGTGAGATTTCCCCCTAATTTTACGAAAACTCATTGCGAATACGTGTTTATAACATAAGGGCAAAATTTTCTTGGCACTGTCGAGGCACAACGAAAACCAGTTGGGCAAACGGATTAAAAAAGCACTTGTTTGCTCGCATTTTAGAGGAAAACAAACAAACAAATCAACTCTTTCTTATGTCCAAAAGAGAACAGATTAATTCCAGTTGACAATAAAAATTCGATTCTCATTCCGGAACAAAGGAAGAACCGATTAAACCAACTTTTAAAAATACGCATCCACTTTAAATAACGCATCCGTAAAAATAACAAACGGTTTAGTGCCCAAGGAAAGAATTTGTGGGCTAAGTATTAATGTTTTGTCGTTGTCGTTATTTTTCGCTGAGTCCTTTCGCTTCTGTTCTAGACATAGGTCTCCAGGCATCATGTAACCTTATCAGAGCTTCTAAAGATATGCCAAAAATTTCAATACAGAGAAAAAAGCAGCTCTAAGCAAATTAAAAATAAACACTCAGCTTTAAGTTTACATCCCGCCGATGCTTGACTTGAATAACTGCGTAGCCATCAGTGTGGACCACAGTTATCATGATATGTCAAACTGGATTGAAACCAGACCGTTTTCCACCTGAACACGAAAAGCGTTGACTGTGTAAGAACTTTCGTTTATATATAGTATGGCTGTGTAACCGCGACGAGCCACAGAAAGCGCGCGAAAAATGAAGCCTCGCT
>NC_090895.1:13086535-13091535 GCF_036669925.1 Montipora capricornis | reverse complement strand
GTACTTATCGACTATAGTCTTCCATTTGCCATTCTGTACAAAATCCTGTCGGTTACATAACTCGTTCCTTCCAAGATACAGGTTTCAAAACATAAGTCGTTGTAATCGCTTAAATCTGTAGTCAACAAGTCACTTTCGTCTACAAAATGTATATACGCGTTTGTCTCAACATCCTCCGCCATTTTTGTTTGATGGTAAATCGCGAACGACGAGAATCATTGCGTGGGAATTCGCTCAGCTGTCAACATTGGTAAAAATGGGGACATGTGATTGGCTATCAGTTAACCCTCGTGGGAATACCGGATCTCGCAGGAGACCTAAAAATAACTTAAGAGGGATTACGATGGGAATAGGGCCAGTATGAGGGATTACTTCTCTTACCTTCATAATCTCTTGCCTGCTATTAACAGCAAGATTATTACACTGTGCTCCGTGTGTCAGAAGAATGTCCGTAGTAATAACCGAGCTATTGAATGTGATGTGTGTAAACATTGGTGTCATATCAAATGTGGCGAAATTTCGCTTCGTGAATACCGACGATTGCAAAACATACAGAATTTCGACTGGACTTGTCCATCTTGTATATCTACCCTAAGAACTTTACCTTTTGCTGACATCAGCAATTTAGACTCCAGTGTTGGTTCCTTTACTTCTCATGGTGATGACTCTTGTGCTGAACCGGCTTCTCAACAGTCATTAGCTTCCGAAGATTACCTTGAGAACCTCTCAAGGATCTTGAACTATTCATCCAAAGATCTAAGAGTTGCACACCTGAATATTTGTAACCCTCGATATAAGATCGACGAATTAAGACTCCTGCAGAGGGTATGTGAATTTGACATTTTGGGAATTTCTGAGACCCATCTGGACTCTTCTGTTCCTGATAACTTCTTGCAAATAGACGGTCTTCAACTTATCCGACGTGATAGAACTAAATGCAAAGGAGGAGGTGTTGCCCTGTATTATGCTAAACATCTAACGGCTGTACACCGTAAAGATTTATTGGTCAGGGATATTGAAGCCATATGGATACAGATGAAATTCCCTACCCACACTTCGTTATTCTCAGTTGTTTACCGATCTGAACTCGAAACTCCGAACTTCTTTGACAACTATCACGGCGTTCTTGAGAAAGCCTGGTTGAAAACAGACAGTATTTTCGTCCTTGGTGACTTAAACTGCTGCATGTTGGAAGCCCAAAACAATCCTGGCTCCACCTTAATTACATCTAAAACAAAGAATTTGCTGAGGCTTTTTGAAGATTTTAATATGCAAAATGTTATTGCTGAACCAACCCGCATAACTTATACCACAAAGTCACTGATTGATCTTATTGTTACAACCAAGGTGGATGTTGTGCGATGCACAGGAGTAATGCCACTAGGTATATCTGACCATTGCCTAGTGTATGCAACGCTTAAATTGGGCAGCAAAAGACCACCGCCGAAGATTATTCGCACCAGAAACTTTAAAAATTTTAATGCAGCGAATTTTAAGGCTGTTATTGAAAAGATTTCTTTTCATATCAGCATTAGCAGTAGTTGTTAGGATTTTCTGGCGAAGGCTTCCTCCTTTACAGTTTTTTTTTTTTTTTTTTGAGTTTCTGCCTCGAGCAATTTAGAAATACATAACGCGTGGCTTACTGTTTTTTTTCAACGTTTACTTCGGGTGCGCGCTGATTGGCTATTTTTTGACAGCTCTCTCAGCGTGACATCAGGAGGCAGCATTCAAAATTCAAAGGGATGCGTGCAGGCTCTCCTTCTCTCCCACCTCAGAGAGAGAGCCTGCTCGCAGGCTAACGTTCATGACGTCATGGCAATAAAACCAAATTTTCTCTCATCGATGGGTTACCATATTTTCTTGACTATGGTGCTCCGCGCGTGCGCGCCCTCGTCGCGCGCGGAGCTCCGCTATTATGAAACTATTTACCTTATACATGAACCTTGAGAGCATGTTATAAGATGTTCGCTTTTCAAATGACATAAAAGAGGATCAGGATGGGGGTGCTGGAGTCTCAGCTATCAGCTAAATTTCCGCCCATTTCTCAACTGTCAGCTAAATTATTGATCATTTCTCAGATAACAGTTTAAAAAAAACACATCAAAAGTTCTCAGCTGTCAGTTACAAAAAACACATCGTTTCTCAGCTAACAGTTAAATTTTGGCCAAATCTCAGCTATCATGATCAGTTAATCTCATCCATACCCTCATAAAAACGATTACGACTGTATGTGATATAATTAGTCTCGATATTCATCGATTTTTTTTTAACCAATTCATTCACAATTTGACCTGAGTAGGGAAAGTTTTACTCACGTGAGTTTCATGTTTTCTTCCCTCTCTTCTTCAGCTTAATAAACAGAATCCCACGAAGAATCTCAACCAGTTTCATGATTCCAACATTCTTATAAAGCAGTTCAGTTATAAATCGCTTCGTGTTCTCAGTATTTTACTCCTTGCGGGAACGATTTGGGAAATAATTCTTCGTCACAAAGAGGGACCAAAAAATAGATTTGCTAACTTAGGTGAGCTTCCATTTGTTCGACGGTGATGTCCAATTTTTCAAAAAAATTCACTCACGTTATTGTTTTATTCCCATAAAAAAGGTCGGAGAAACACTATTTTCTCAACTTTCATTTCGAACTGGATATCAGATATTATCCTAGTGAAGCGATTTTAACAAGGGGAGTCCTGTACATCGATCATTGGTCCTTACCTTCTGATTTGTGGAGGCTGAAAGAGCTGCTTAATTCAAATGATCATTTTCAGTGTGAGAAGGAACGGCGCCTTGACAAGATGAACACAAAAATAATAATTGCACAAAAAGGATCCTGGTGCAACACGTGTTGTAAACTATTGTTCGCTAATTGCAATATTTGGTTGCCTAATTTTCTTCTTTAACAAAACTGTAGTAAACGTGGTCACTGTGGGCGTCTCGAGTACCAGTATAAGATGCATACGTGAGGTGCAGTTCAATTAAAGTTTGTCCTTCTCAAACTTTCACTGTCATCCATTGCAATAAAAAGAGATATATGGAATACTAAATAAATCAATGAATCAGTAAATAGACGAAAATAAATTTAAAAATAATAAAATGATCTCATATTACGGAAAATTTCTTTCTTTTCTTTTTAAGGAATGGTAAACACCGGTTCCTTGTCAACAGAGCGAGAAGTCATATGCAACGAGATGGCCTCAACAAAAGCGCTTCTTAAGCAATTAGAAGAGCACACTGAGATAAACACAATTGAAGCTGCTCTCCAAATTTCATTATTGTGGTTAACATTGAGGCAATTTAGCCACTTTACATTTTCAACGAGCTCGAATGGCCTTCGCAAACACTTCTAATATTACAAAGTTCAACAACCTGTTGAATCCGTTCGGGCCTTCTTCAATCCTTTCTTAGGAAAAGACAGCTGGACTGATACTGTTCTTGGAGATAAAACACATTGACTTTTACTTCTTATACAATTCGAGCCATCGGCACAAATTTCTTTCTGGAGCTTTAAATAACGCGATTTCGAGGATTTGGGATCTCAGTTTCGGCCGGGGCCTCGAGGTGATGCTATTAATTTGTTAGCAATTGTAAGCCGCATCCCAATTGATAGAGATCATGCAATCATGCCATCATTGAGCTTTGGTCTCACCTCTCTTTCTCAGGAAGGTACTTAAATAGACTAGTAATAGTTGGCTCTTCAGCTGCCCCTGCTGTTAAGTATGGGTGTGTGCACAATCTAATGAGGCCAGGGCCCAGGAGTAAGGAATGGCCGTTTACAAACGGTGCACATTAGGCAATTGATGTTCGTAGAATCGGGGGAGAACAACCCAGTGCTGAATATGAAAAGGGGGTTGCATAGTTTGGTGTAGTTGGAAATGTAAGGAGGAGAGGGTTTGATCATGGAGGACAAGGTGGTGAACTTGACCAGTGGAAACACAAACTATTAGAAACGCAAGGTTCGTTTTTACAGCAATCTGGCCATGTAACATATTGCAAGTTTTGAAGTTTGTTATCTTGAATAACGTAATGAATAACCACTGATGTTGCATGGTTTATGCCAATGATTTATTTACGCATCCTTGATCTGGGTTGCATGATCACGGATATCGGATTAATGACCAAATGAATAGTATAAGAAACAGGAATTGTTAAAAGCTGACTTTATGAAGGGGAGGCTGAACTAATTTCGATTTCCAACGCGCAAAACCCGTTGTTTTCGAAGCACTTTCCTTCTTCTCTCCAGTTGAATCTCAGAACTCTTTGCGATGAAGACGAACCATTTTCTTATCTCGGCAGTAGAGGAAATACCCAAGAAAAAGTCACTTGTGAAAGAAATTCATTTGCAAATGGCATGAACAAAACTGGTATCGGACAGCAACGAGGGTATTTTACGATACACGCGCTTACCATTTTATACAGTCTAGTTATCTGGCAACCGTTTATTGAGTAAGCAACTTGACGAAACATGGGTCATTTTGGATGCCTTGTTAGCGATTGCTTGAAATATATAAACGTAAATGTGTACAGGAGTGAATTTATCAGTTCAGTTTATTTCATCCTGAATTAAACCTGTTGATGACCCGTTGCTAACCCGTGTACAGAAGCACAATTTGCTAACCAAAGTACAGACTAATTAACTGTTTGCCTAATACGGAGACAGCCATAGAAGTAAGTGTGTAATCACTTTACTGTCGTTTCTTGTAACCCTTCTATTCACTTTCGAGATTTTGGCCGAGTCTTAACGTATAACGGACCCTTTACTATAAATGTTAGATCAAAGTGTAAATGATTTATTAAAACACGATTCTTTTCCTTCGTATTTGGCTTCTTTGTTCAATGAAACAAATAGTAGAACGGGGAACAAGGCTGGCCCGGTCCAGTGGTGAGAGCACTCGTCTCCGACTAATGTGGCCCGAGTGCGATTCCCAGATTTGGCGTCATACGTTTGTTGGTTCTCTACGCGGGGGGTACTTCCTTATAAGAGGATAATTGGGATATGCCGC
>NC_090895.1:13081535-13084035 GCF_036669925.1 Montipora capricornis | reverse complement strand
TTCGCGGAATCGGTCACCTAGTCGTCTACCTGTCTCACCAATGTATAATTTATTGCATAACGTGCAGGTTATGCAATAAATGACATTTGCGGAGGTACATGTGAAACGATCGGTGATCTTAACAGATCGCTTAGGTCCCGATATCTTGCTAGTGTTAACAATGAAAAGACAAGTTTTGCATCGTGAGCGCGCGCATTTGAAAGTGCCGGGTTGCTCGTTAGTTTTGAGCGCGCTTCTAACTAAAAAGTTGCCTACGTTTTTGTCGCGTTTGAATGAAATAAGTGGAGGTTGCGAAAAGATTCTACCAGTCTCGGGATCATTTTGGAGTAATTTAAAATTACTAAGAATGATGCTTTTGACTGCGTGATTATGAGGATGGAAAGTGAGGGTGAATGGAATTCTGTCATTCTTATCTTTTTGTGACGTTTGTAGTGATGACTGTCGATCAAATTGTTGGGCGCGATGATGGCCCCCTTTGACCACAGAGATGGGTACTAGCGATGGGCACAAGAATGGGACCTAGCTATGCCAATCTTTTTGTAGGATATGTTGAACACCAATTCTTTAATCAGTACAACGGCCCCAAACCTGAACTCTACGGCCGTTACATCGACGACTGCATCGGCGCTATTTCATCCAGCAGAGAAGAACTCGATCAATTTATAACCTCCGTCAACTCTTTTCATCCGGCTCTTAAATATACCTGGGAAATTTTGGAAACTTCATTGGCTTTTCTAGATATCAAAGTTTCTATTAGAGGCAACGTGCTATGTACTAGTGTGCACTACAAACCTACTCATTCACACAGTTATTTGTTGTATTCATCGTCACATCCATCACATGTCAAGAACTCCATCCCTTATTCTCAATTTCTTAGACTTCGACGTCTATGTAGTGATGACTCCGATTTTTCCAGCAAATCAGAGGAGATGTGCCAGTTCTTCGAAAAACGTGGCTATCCTGTCTCTGTGGTCAAAGGGGGCCATCATCGCGCCCAACAATTTGATCGACAGTCATCACTACAAACGTCACAAAAAGATAAGAATGACAGAATTCCATTCACCCTCACTTTCCATCCTCATAATCACGCAGTCAAAAGCATCATTCTTAGTAATTTTAAATTACTCCAAAATGATCCCGAGACTGGTAGAATCTTTTCGCAACCTCCACTTATTTCATTCAAACGCGACAAAAACGTAGGCAACTTTTTAGTTAGAAGCGCGCTCAAAACTAACGAGCAACCCGGCACTTTCAAATGCGCGCGCTCACGATGCAAAACTTGTCTTTTCATTGTTAACACTAGCAAGATATCGGGACCTAAGCGATCTGTTAAGATCACCGATCGTTTCACATGTACCTCCGCAAATGTCATTTATTGCATAACCTGCACGTTATGCAATAAATTATACATTGGTGAGACAGGTAGACGACTAGGTGACCGATACCGCGAACACCTTCGCGATGTTGAGAAGAATGACAAGGATGCATCCAAGCCAGTCGCTCGCCATTTTAATCTGCCTAACCACTCCAAAAAACACATGGCTATCTGCGGCCTTTCCCTACATCTAGGTACGACGGAAAGCCGCAAGAATCTGGAACAAAAATTCATCTTTCAAATCGGCACCCTTAATCCTCACGGTATTAACGAACGCTTTTCATTTAACTAATATATTCCTATTTTTCACGTTGCCATGTTACCACCAATAGCGTAGCTCCTACTCTACTACAAAAACTACACGTAACCCATAATCCCTCGATTCGCTCTGACGAAGGGCTAACGCTCGAAACGTCAGCTTTTAGAATCTCTGTACGGTGGCCAATTTACGTTATCAACTCCGTTGATAAAACAAAATTTTTGTATCCTACTTCCCCACCGACGCAGCACCACAGTTTCTTTAGAAACTACCCCTTCATTCATTTGTTTCTTGCAAAAACAGTTTTTAACCGAATATAGCATATTTCAGTTTTACAGATTTACAGTAATACTAGCACCTTCATTATTGAACTGTCAGATAACTATCTGGCAAGTGAATTAGTGGAAAAATAGGACTTTTTTAAACCAATCACAATCGAAGATATTGTAAATTTTATGATTATAAAATTCCAACGCCAATGCGTTTCATTCAGATAATAAAAACCTTTACCAATGATCTTTAAAATACAACAGTAGCCATAAACCGTAATCATATTTGTTTTCGGCTCTAAACGTCACCACTATGATCTTTCTTAAGGCAACTAAGAGGATATTTCGATGGAATCTCTCTGAGTAAATGCTTGGACAATTATTTAAACGAAGATGGCGCTTTCTAAAAAAAAGACCATGGCCCCCTACTCCACAAGAACGTTGATAAAACGCACACAAATGAATCCTCAACCCACGCAGGGAAAACTACCCGTATTTCACTCGTTTCCAATCACTTCGCGAGTTGATAGGCGGAGCCTATCTTTTGCCAGTTTGCTGTTTTGCTTGAAAAAAATAAATAACTGTTCTATATACCGA
>NC_090895.1:13064035-13076535 GCF_036669925.1 Montipora capricornis | reverse complement strand
TCAATACGTCTTCAGATTCGTAGTCCCTAAGCCATTTCTCTTGGCTTTTCTCAGGGCAGGTGCATTTCTTATCTCTAGCTATAGATCTTGTACGCCAGTCGGCTCGGTTTTTAGGAAGAAGTTAGCTGTGCCAATACCTTGTTTGGCTTTGGGTCGTCTGGCAGTCTCAATTTTAATGTCTTAAAAGCACATTGAATTGATATCGCCGCGACTCCGTAATATACAAGAAAGGAAATTTAAAGGTAGGACATCATTAACTTGGAATCGCACATCTGCACATCTGTCTCAAACCAATGCTTATAAAAAAATACTCTTGCAGGTAGTTCTAATCATTGAGTTGTTCCATATGGATTCGGCACCAAACTCCGCTCGTGAAGCAAAAGACTCTTCAAAATTTAATTCTGACCACTGCTCAATAAGTTTTTGGAGAAATGTCTTTTATATCCAGGCTTTTATCATCTTTTCTTGCCAAATTGCTAGTAAAAACTAATTTTCCCCAGACTTAAGCAAATAGAATTCGAAGAAGCATTTCCACTTAGAATGGCAATCATCAGAAATATACTGAGTTAACCATGTAAAATTCATATCCTTATTAAATTCCATTATATCTAACACCTTCAGTCCTCTCACCTGGTAATCTGCTATCATTTCAGTTCGTTTAATTTTATCTCCCTTGACAAATTTTCACAACTTGGCGGATCCCAAGGTAAGGTTGGTACAAGGGGTTAATAAAGTCGTGTTATACTGTTTCCCTCACGGGTGTTATGAAGCTAAATTCTACAGGTTTTTTTTCTTTTCTGAATCTAGGGGGGGAAAGTGGATGATTTGTTATTGCTATCCCCCGCAAAGATTTGATGCTACTTTTTGCACTGCTTGAATTCTTTTCTAACCATCAAATGGCCTAGTGGGGTTCTCCGGGAGTCTGTTCACAAATAGAAGCAAGAAAAGTGGTTAAAATTGGGTCGAGGATGGCTGATAAATTATTAATCCTTACCAAAGAGTAGATTATAGTTAATCCACTCTTGATAGCTCCCTTGTACTCGTTTATTCATTTTCCTTCTTTCACAACTTGTAGTTGATTTCACTGTTGTCAGAGCTGAATAAAAGTTTAGACCGAACCCGGAGAAACAATGAGTAAACTGACTCTTACCCAGGGAAACCGGGTAACTGCAAAGATGCGATTACCATATATGGTGAAATCTGGCGTCTTACACGTACCCGTAAAACGGAAACGGTGTATCTTAAATCAATCGACGTCAACCTTTATAATGTTCAAATGTCACTGTCCACAACAAGTTAGAGTGCTAGTATAAATGCAGCGGCTACATCCGTTCTTATCGAAGTTGCACTTTTGTGGCGATTATTGGTGTCCCCATTGACGAAGTTTTATTGGCAGTTTTGGGCGAATTATTGAAGTTGGTATCAAGGTTGCTTTCCGAGTCGTTGTCGAGTTCGTTCAGTTGAAGTTTTCGCGCGGTGATGTTGAGTGATTATGAATGGAAGATTAGGCGTCTCAAACGGTCGTTAATGCGTATAGCAGACATTTAACAAGGATCTACTTGGAGACAGAAACATTGCTTTTAGATTTTAGTACCCATATGGAAGCTCTGGTAAAGAAAAATACGTTGGATGGCTTGTTCGCAAGAGTATCTATCCCACAGAGTTCTCCCACTAACGGATAACGGATTTTGTTGAGAAAAGAGCCCCTGTAGCGAATAGTGCGTTTGGAAAACTTGTAGGTGCCAGGCCATCTGAAGGAAATGAGTCAGTTGATAGAGCAAATAATATATCAGAAGACGTTTATCCAGTTAAATCAACCTCCCACGCCACACAAACTTCAAATGGTTTGACAACTACCCCGGATTTGCAGAAAGTCTCGAGGCAGAATGCTTCACATCGAGGTTGTGTCCGAATGCCTGTTTTGTCAGGGAAACCATAACCTCGAGCGATGTTTCAAATTCAGAGACAAGTCATTTGAAGAGCGAAGAAAGTTTTTGATGGACAAGAGGCTGTGCCAACTGTCCGAAGGCGATCCTCTTTGCTAGGCGGTGTAAGCTATTTAGAGCGCGCCTCTTCAGTGCTTGCGGTAAACGTCACCACTCGCTGCTACATCCTCCTCAGCTGAGAGTAATAGAAGAAGTTAGCCAACCAGTTAATGAGATTAGGGGGAGAGCCAAGACCAAGGCAGTATGGTCAATGTTGACGGAGCGGTTAGTGTTGAAGGCCAGTGTGCAGCCATTCGATCCGGGGAAACCTCGTGTGAGCCTGCGTATAGTCCCTGTAAGAGTAAGTGGCGCAAATGGCGGTCCTGAGGTTGAGACATACGCCCTTTTAGATGCTGGCTCGGGTGTTACCCTCTGCACCAACAGTTTGGCGGAAAGCCTAGACTTATCTGGGAAACCTGTGATGTACTCACTTACAACAGTGAACAGTAAACGAGTCAGACAACAGTATACATTTGGACAGACTGTGGACGGTCGACCGTCTCCCCGTATCAAGACAGAACATACAAGTTATGAAGATATGAAAGGATAGTCTCACTTACATGGTATCGACTTCCCAAAGCTTAAAGGGAAAGCGGTGGAGATTCTAATCTGTAACGACAACCCTGAAACACACTGGGTGTTTGAACAAAGATGCGGTAGATGAAAGAAGGCTTATGCAGTCTGCACGCTATTAGGATGGACACTCATTGGTCTTCTAGATCTTCAGAGGGGCTATGAAATGCATGTTAATGTTTTAAGTGGTGGTCAAGAGATGCTTTCAAGTCAACTGAAGAGACTATATGTACAAGTACAAGGAAGGGTTATGTTTTGGCAAACGTTGACAGTGTAGCACTTTATATTTGAACAGAATTCACTATTAAGTGCTGTTTTCTACCCATTTAAACCATGTGAGCGTTAGCCCTACTAATGGAATTAGGCCCACACAAGGACAGAGAAAAACTCTGACTATCTAACACAGAGCGGTTCAATGAAGCCTGGTCTAGTGTGAAACAAGCCATGTCAGTGCACAGTTTGCATTTAAGATGGTCCCGATCACTTGCTCTGCCAAGGTATTTCAAACCCTCTTGCCTACCGTATAACAGAAATGATGCTGTACAACGTATGAGGTTCCTTGAAAGGCGTTTCCAGAAAGATACATCCCTTATTGAGAATTAAAGCGCTACGATCGACGACTCTATCTCGAAGGGTCATGCCAACTTAACTTTGTGGACAAGCCTCTAAGTTAGCTACTCCACCACCCAGACTTTCATGCAGAAAAGCCTGAAAATGTAAGGGTCGTATTCCAGTATGCAAAGGTTCGCTGATACCTCATTGAATGATCAACTGTTCGAAGGACCGGATCTAACTAAAAACTTGGTTGGTCAGATTCCGGAAAGAACACGTGGCGCTCATGTCATATATGGCAGATGTTATATCAGGTGCCTTTTGCACCAGATGACTGCGCTTTCTATGGTGGAAAAATAGTGTTTCGTCAAATAATCTTGTTGATCATCAAGTGCTGGTTCATATGTTTGGCGCCAAGTCGTTTCAGTGTTGTGCGAGTTTTGCCCACAGAAGAACAGCTC
This sequence comes from Montipora capricornis, assembly GCF_036669925.1. Classification (NCBI taxonomy): domain Eukaryota; kingdom Metazoa; phylum Cnidaria; class Anthozoa; order Scleractinia; family Acroporidae; genus Montipora; species Montipora capricornis. The sequence goes on along the minus strand of NC_090895.1, from coordinate 13,072,964 downwards.
GTGACAACCAAAGTCAGTTTAACGCTCAGATAATTGACTTGGTGAATCGCAATTTGTACGTCGATGATTGCCTAAAGTCGGTCGCCACGGCCCATGAAGTTATGTCGCTAGTAGGGGAATTGATTATTTTGCTCTTCTTGGGAGGGTTTTATCTCATGAAGTGGGTAAGCAACATCCGAGACGTTCTTGAGTCTATACCAGCTTCAGAGTGGGCCGCGTCTGTTGTGAGTCTAGATTTTGAAGATCTACCTATCGACTGTGCTTTGGGTATACAATGGAATGTCGAGAAAGACACATTAAGTTTCCGAGTCTCCGAGAAAGAAACTACAGATACACGAAGGGGTATATTCTCCTTAATATCTGTTTCGTACGACTCATTAGGATTCGCTTCTTCCCTTGTATTGCCGGTCAAGTTAGTCCCCCAAGACCTTTGCAAGCAACACTTTGGTTGGGACGACAGGATTTCTCATGACAAGCTGGTAGAGTGGCGCTGCTGGGTTAATAAACTTCCCAAATTGAAGCTCGTTGGCTGGCCATGTTGTATGAAACCTCCAGGGTTTGGCAAGCTTCTTAATGTTCAGCGGCACCACTTCAGTGATGCATCGGAGGAAAGATACGGAGCAGCATCGTTGGTGCTGACAAAAGATATTTTAGAACGACTGCTTCGGCAACATTCCACATTTCACAAGTTGCAAGCGTCCGTTGCCTGGTTTTTACGGTTTCACGAATTCCTTCGGTCACGCGTGGCCAAGGTACTGCCGCGAGTTGGCAGTTTAACTGTTGGCAACAAGCAACGAGAGAAATAGTTCATGTCATTCAAGCCTGGACATTCCCGTAGGAGCTTGAAGTTCTCTTAAATTAGCCTCATTTATCTTTCCCTCACCCGTCAAGAAAGAAGCTTGCTTGCGTTGGTCTCCTCAGTCCCCTACGAAAGTTGAGTTCATTTATCCACAATGGCCTAATTTGCGTTGGTGGACGTCACGATAGAGCCACTGTTTGTTTCCGTTCTAAGTTTTTTTCCTCGTGAAGAAAAAACGAAACCGTGTGAAGAGATACGGCTGCCTGTTTACGTGTTTGGCTCTCCGCCGGTGCATATCGAGATTCAGCACATGATTTAACCAGTGATGCTTTTATACAAGCGTTTCAGCTTTGTGAGCAGACGTGGTGCACCAGTTGCAGTCTTCAGTGACAATGGAACCGATTTTAGAGGCGCAGAGGCGGAAATCAAAACTGCCTTGGAGAAATGTAACATATCGACAACTGTGTCAGAAAACAAGGAATTGGATGGCATTTCAACCCACCGTTCGCAGGTCACACTGGTGGAATCTGGGAGAGAATTATTCGTTCCATACGTAAGATGCTTCGCGCTCTTCGAATTCTGTCTTCTGGGTGAACAGTTAGTCGATAATGAGACTCGCCTTACCTTCATGGCTGAGGTTGAGAAGATCCTTAACGACCGTCCCCTCACGGCTGCTTCTAATGTGAACCATCAATGCCAAGCAAACTACTATTACTAAAACCTATTACTAAACTACTATTCTAAAGCCTCAAAGATTCTGGGCCTTTTACTCAGAAATCTATCTAGCTGCAGCACTTATGTTAAAGAGCATGCCTATAATTCATTAGTTAGGTCATGTGTTGAATATACTTCACCCTGCTGGTCTCCTTTTGAAAAGCAGCACATAGCATCTATAGAATCAATTCAACGTGCCGCTGCTATGATTTTTTTTTCTGATTATTCTAGTTATTCTAGTGTGACAGGTATGACACACTCACTGGGCTGGGATAGTTTAGAAAAACGTAGATACGTAAACTCAGTAACTCTGATGTATAAAGTTGTTCACAACCTAGTCCTTATACCTCTTCCAAATTCAGTTCAGTCTTCATATTCTAGAACTCGTGCAAATCATCCTTATAAGTTTATGCACATATTTGCAAATTCAAATGGTAATTCCCCTCTGGAAACAGCCTGCCAAGGGATTGCTGTCTGTGCAGGATCAGTCAGGTCTTTCCAAGCTAAGTTAAGCCCCATTTAGGAACTCCATTAATTTATTCAAGTATTTTGCAAGGACGATGATGATAGTCAAATTAAGCTTTATACGTCATGCTCTTATGTAGCCTTTAAATGCACTCCCGTCGGACCCGTTTGACCTTTTAGCATCCTGTATAGTGTCTCTCACTCAAAGGATTAATAAATATATATGTAATATGTATGTTTTACTTCGTCCTAATGTTTGTGAATCTCCAAATGAAACCCGAGATGTCGTGTCTTATGCATCTAAACGTTGGAAGCAAGCCCATTATCTGGCGGACGCGTTTTGGAAGCGTAGCAACACCTCTTAGTTCATTACGCATGTAAATAGTTATCTTTTATCACTTTACTTCGTTTTTATGATTGTCGCTTTTCGTTAGTTTGTTCAGTTTTCCCTGTTTGTTCTAGTGCTCAGTTAGTTTGTATTTGTGAATATTTTTCGCCCTTCGTCTTTTTTAAGTTGAGGTCAAGAATTTGTAAAATCAACGATAAGGTACGTTTCTGTATGTAATTTCGTAGCTGTTTGCCAATTTTTTGACCTTGGTTTTCTTTCTCTTGCGGTACGAGCGAGTGCTTTGTGGTGAATAAACAAGTTGGAGTGCGGGTATAAATGCATCGGCTACAAGGGTGCCACCAGACTAGCTCAACTGATGCTGTTCCTGTGTTAAAACAATCCACACTATCGCTCGACACAACCGGTTGCGTTGAACGACTTTGTACCTGGACCGTGGACTCCGCTGAATGCGATACACCACTTCATTGATCCGCGAAACAACTAGACACGAGAGTAAACCTAGACTCCATGCGTATCCTGGGAAGAAAGATGCACACGCTCCTCGTTCTTGTGATCTCTATAGGAAACAAGGTTTCGGTCTCATACCAAGTATGCACAGGAGCTGAAACAGCGAATGCAGAATGCATGACTTTCCTCGCACCCATTCCTTGGATTCCAGTCAGGTAATATATCTACCAGACGGAGCCTTAAGCCTGTCCCCCTTTCTGTGTAGCCCTTTATTTTGACTTTGATATGTAACAGTCTTATTTTCTGGAAAAGTCTCGATATAGTGTATATTTCTTTTACTTTGGCATTATCATTCTTAGTTGCCTCAAAGGAAAATATGCTAATGCACTGCGGAAGCATATTTCGCTTGGCAGGTGTTACTCTACGCATGATTGACATAGGCTTGACTGTTCGACGCAAGTTGAAAAGAGCCCATTGCCAAAAGAAGAGTCACTTCTGTCCATCAAAAAGTCCTTCAACGCATGAAAGTATTCAAAGGTCTACGTTTCGCAAGTCACCAATTCACTTAAGCCTACAGAAAATTTGCAATACGCGTGTGTTAAGACTGTTAAGAATGGATTCATCAAAGGAGAACTTTATACTGTGTCTTTTGAGAACCAACTCAGTCAAAGAAAGTTTCGAGTCACTTATCAAGGATTTTTCAAGCAAGACGGTTCATTTTACAAGAAAACATCGCTTAAGTCTACCCGAGCTGCCATTGACCGCTTTCTTCGTTCTCCACCGCGAAGTAAACAGCTTTCAATAATCAGTCACGCTGCTTTTACTGAAGCCAACAAAGTTTTGGACGCATTCGTTAAGAACCTCCGAAAATCTGGAAAGATAGCTGGTTTGGTTCACAAGAAAGCTATCTCGAAGCAGCAGATTCAGAGGCTCTTCGACTGCGGCGAATTTGGACTCGCTGATACAAAGAATCCCGCACAGCTACAAAGGACAACTTGGTTTTACCTTGGACTGTTTTTTGGAAGACGAGGACGAGAAAATCAACGTGACATGAAGTCTGGAATGCTTACCCGCAGAAAAACACCCAACGGAATCGAGTACTTTGAACTGAACAGGCAATGTCCCCGTTCGCTACCATCAACAACAAACTATCAGGGTGGCCTTGCATATCCTGAGGACGAATCTGACGCGAAGATTTTTGCCGTTCCAGAATCTGCAAGATGTCCTGTTAAAACCGTTAAAAATTACTTGGCCCATTTAAATCCCAAATTGGATGCCCTTTTCCAGAAGCCACGACTAGTAAAAAGCGGTAAGTTCAACCCTGATGTTGATGAAATTTGGTTTTGCAATGTGCCGATCGGAGCCAGTACTCTCGACAACATGCTGAAATCCATGATTAACCGAGCAGGCATTGACCCTTACCTCACCAACCACTGCCTCAGGGCAACTTCGGTGACAATTCTGTCTGATAGCGACTGTGAAACACGACACATCAAGGCTATAACCGGCCACAAATCTGACCAGTCGATTGAATCTTACAATGAGCGACCATCCCTCGACCAGCAGCACAAGATGTCGCGCATCCTCAGTAATTTTGTCCTTAACAGCAACCGCGGGTCCCATCCTTCAACCCAAATCCTGGAAAACAGGGCTTCATTACTCCATCATCAGTCTAAAAGTGAATCAGGTGAAATTGAGGCATATCCAGCGTCAGATCAGATCCATAAAAACGACATTGCAGTCTCAACGAACACAACAAATAATGTGACACGCTTGGAGCACGAAAACCATTTTCCTCCTCAACTAAATTTTTACAATTGCACCAACGTTCAAGTTTTCAACAATTTTGGTCCTTCAAATTAACTCCCTTTTGTAGGAGACTCCTCTAGAGAGTGTTTTTCGTTTGTAACTCTACCAAATATTGACATTCCTTACTTTGCTGGACTTTTTTTCGATCTCATTCAGCGAGTTTGCGAAGCCGTTGTCAGCGTTGTCAATCATGTATTTTGACATTTTTGTCAATCATTCTATTTTTGCACCAAAACTTGTTACATGTTGCTAATTTGTGCCAAATAAATTCAACATAAAAGAGTTGTGATGTTGGGGTTTTTAATAAAAACTTGCTGGATATGAAATGATCATAACCAACTCGGCGCTACGCGCCTCGTTGGTTATATATATCATTTCATATCCAGCGCGCCCTCGTAGAATAATTGTTAAATATATAACTGCAGACAGTACTGTTTCGGCCTTCTGGGCCTCAGCAGTGCAGTGCTAATGTCTAGGATGGAGGTTAAGCTATAAAGCCACCCCAGATGTCCCACACATGTGGTACATCCAACTCATGCCGGAGTGCTCAAACTAGCGAGCCAGTGAGCAATTGCTAGCGGCAATGACTCATCCTAGTAGAGTGCTCAATTTGAACATGAAAGCAAAAGCTTTGTAATACCAAAGAGCTATATTTAACTGCAGACAGTGATATCGTAAAACTTTATTCAAAAACCAAATAAAAACAATATTTACAAAATTACTCAAGAGAAGAGGCTACAGCTCAAAGAAAAATACAAGCTTATCAGCACAGACTTTGTATACAGCTGGATGAACCCAGATAGAATTAAACTTAGGCTGAGAAAAGCGATGAAAGTCAACTTGGATCCTACGTTTAAGATCAGCAATAATAAACTTAGCGAAAGCTCTAGAGTCCTCCCCACCATTGTGAAAGGTAGCCTTATTACGAAATTTCCAAATACCGCACAGAATAGACTTGATGATGTACAAAAGCAGACGCAGGCACTTCCTTTCGGGCATCGGGAATTGGTAAAAAAAAACACGAAGGGGCAATTGGGAACGAAGGGGGGTGACAAAAGCGCAGATAACATAGGACAAAACGAGACCAGACCAATTTAACCCTACGACAAGCCAAGAAACAATGATCAATGGTCTCTAGACGGGCGCATAAAGCACAGCGAGGCGAGTGAATGTAGCCCCAGGTGTGAAGAGAATGTCGCACCTTAACGGAACGGAGGGTAATCAACCATGCGAGATCATTTTTATAGTTCTCAGTAAATTAATCGCGGATCAAACCCCAATGCCGAGAAAGGGAAAACCGAGAGGGAACGAAGCCTGACCAGAGGGCAGGGAAAATCGGGATAGTGCAGAAATTCGCTAGCAAAACCTTGTAAAAGGCGTGAGACGTGTAAGTAAACCCAGGAGGTAAATCAGTGACCCGAAAGGAAGAAAGGACACTCGCATAAAAGGCAGTGGGGCGGGCAGCACTTGGAGTTTGGTTATCGCGCAGCCCGGCCCACTCCGGCCGCAAAGGAGCTAACACAGAACCACAAAAATACTTAGCGAGGTAAAAACACTTAGAACTAGAATCGGACACGGAAGTAACTAAAGCCGCAAGCTGCAGGGCGCGGGCCTGGCAAGAAAAATCCTTTAAACCCAAACCTCCACTATCAACAGAACAAATAAGCGATTTACGAGCTACAGTCTCTAATCGAGCGCGCCAGAAAAAGGGCCAAGTTTACTATAAACCCATTTAGGGGGTACTAAAACGCCCGACACATAGAGCAACTTACTTAACGCTAATATATTCAAAATAAGGACCTTGCCAATAAAGGACAAGGATCGCGACTTCCATCTAGAAAGAGTTTTGTCAAGTTTGCACAAACGCGGTTCCCAATTATCGCGCTCAACGTCAACAGTACCAAAGAATACGCCTAAAATCTTCATTTTACTAACCCAAGTGAGATCAAGTGGCTCGTCAAGGCGGTCTTTCCAGGCACCAAGCCACATGGCCTCAGTCTTGGACAAATTAAGCTTCGCACCAGAGCCACGCTCGTAAAACGCAATCGCGTCAAAAAGTGAGAAAAGGGAAGAATCGTTTTTAACAAAGGCCGTAGTATCGTCAGCATACTGACCGACCTTAAACTGGACACCATCAGCCCCCGGCAAGAGAAAGCCTTCGATCGCGGGAGAGTCCCTAATACGGCAGGCTAAAACTTCAACGCAGAGAACATAAAGCATAGGGGACAGGGCGTCGCCCTGCCTGACCCCCCGTAGCAAAGGAACAGGATCGGAAAGGAAATCGTTAACTAGGATACGCATATAAGCGCCGTTATACAAAGTGAAAATCCAGCTACAGAAGGAGGGCCCAAAACCGAAGTGTTCTAAAAGATTCATCAGAAAGGACCGATTAACGCGATCGAAGGCTTTCTCCTGGTCTAAAGAGACGAGAATACCTGATGCAAAAGACGCCAAGCGTCACGGAGGTTACAGCGAGATTTAAGGTCCGATAAGCCGGAGTCGAGGGAAACTGACCTACCCAATTTGTCAAGCGCCGATTCAAAACAATTCATATCCCCCCCCCCCCCCCCCTAAGGAGCCGGGAGTTTGGAAGAAAAAAGGACGGGAACGACTGAAAGAAAATCTTTCTCTCAGCCGGAATCGTCGGCACATAAAGGTTAACTAGATTAAGATTGAAATCGTCAAACTTAACAAGTAAGCTGAGAATGCGCCCACTTTGATCCTTCTGCCAAACAGAAACATTATTACGAAAAACATCAGAACATAAGATAGCTACCCCCCCCCCCCCCCTCTCCTCCCGACAGCAGGGGCCCAGAAGCTGGGACCCGGCCACGAAGAGGAGAAGGAGCGCAGAACAGCGTCATTCGAAATCATAGTTTCTTGAATGAAACAAAAGTCTACGCGTGAAGCACGAAAGAAATCAGAGACCAGCGAAAACTTACGTTGACTTAAACCCCTAACATTAATCGTAGTGCACTTTAAGAAGGCTAAACTAAGTGGGGGCATCCTTACTTACTACAGACAGACGAGATGACCTGCCCAAAGCATCGCGTCGGGACGAGCCATGTCGAGATCTTTTCCTTCGGCGAGAGGGCCACTCAGACACAGGAGCCATATTATCAGGCACAGCGTCGGAATCCATCAGTTCAGATGTGGCAATACTCTCAGGCTCAGACTCGTCACTCTCAACACTCGTATCGGTCAGGGAAGAAACGGGAAATTCCTGCACTCCGGGAACTTGAACATCAGGGGCATCCTTGATGAGGCCTTGAGAAGTTAAAAGGTCAGGCGCAGGCTCAGAAGAAAGGGCCGAGGCCAAGGGCTGGTCAACTTCAGCTTCCAGAGAATCGTCCCCAGACCCTGTCGAATCTTCCTCTGCATTCTCCACTGGGGGGCTATCATGATCCACGTCACCCGAATCAGCATTCTCAGCATCTAGAGTAGTGGGGGGCACATCCACGGGAAGGGGTTCAGCAGCAGGCTGGCTCGGGGCTCAGCATCAACGGCATCATGATGCGAAAGCGGGCGGCGATACCAAGAGTGGCGGCAGTCAAGGGCCATGCGGCCAGCTTCTTTACAAATACAGCATCGAACCCCAGCAGGACAATCACAGGCATGATGGCCAATCACTTCACAGTTAAAGTAGAGCATCTGACGACACTCTTGGGCCAAATGACCTGGCTCGTTGCATCTTCTACAGGTCTTCACCTGGCCTTCGTACTGGACACGAAGAAGGTACTTGCCAAAACGAAGGTATGACGGGATGGGGTCATCGATACACATGCGAAGAGTACGGATACCATTCTGGACATGGGGGAAGCCCTGGACGGAGGAGCGACGCTGGGAGTAAACAGTGCCATACTTCGACAAACCGAAGGTCAAGGCCGAGTCAGGTAACTCAAAAGGAGCGTCGTACACAACAACATAAGACAAGGCTCTACCTGCAAGATGAGCTGCATGAGGCTGGTTTCCAACAAAGAAAGACGACTGCTGCAGAAATTTGTTTCGGATCTCCTCTTTCGTGAAGGTGAGGACCACTGACCCATTCTTGGATCTCTGAAGGCAACGGACTGACGTCGGAGGAAAGCCATCTCTCACCAAGCTATCAAGCTTAGTCGTAACTGAGCTGTCAGGGAGTATGAAGTATGCAGAAGCAGGACGATCAGGCATAACATTCAAAACATCAAAATGCTCTCTTTCAAAAGAAGACAGATAAGACCTGCGACGCGGGGCTACACTGGAAACTTTTGGACGAGAATCAACATCACCAAGAGTCACTCTATCAGCATAAGAGCCACCAGGACTGGTATCCATGTGGGATGGCGCATCAGATTGGCCAGCTCCAG
>NC_090895.1:13056535-13059035 GCF_036669925.1 Montipora capricornis | reverse complement strand
GCCTTGCTGAAAGAGCTACAGGTCATGAATGTGCATAATGCTTTTATACGCTGGATAGGCGCCTTTTTGACTCAACGGCCTCAGCGTTGTAGAATTGAGCGTTCCTTATCCTCCCCCGTTTTTCCCCTTGGTGGTATTCCCAAGGGGACTAAATTAGCCCCTATGCTCTTTGCAATCCTTGTTAACAGATTAGTTTCCTCCTGGCCACTTCGTGCCAAGTATGTAGATGATACCACCACCTGCGAGGTCGTGCCGCGGTGTAGCCCGAGTTATCTACGAATCTTAGTTAACGAAATCAATGAGTTAGCAACTTGTAGAGGCATGCGACTTAATCCAAAAAAATGTAAGGAGATGGAGATCAATTTCTTAAAACACCAATGCGTTAACCTCCAGCCCTTGGTGGTTGGTGACGCATTAGCCAAGCAAGTTGACAACTATAAGCTCCTAGGGGTCTACAGTAGTTCTGACTTGTCCTGGAATAAGCATGTTGACTTCATCGTTAAGAAGGCCACCAAACGACTATATTCATTAAGGGTACTCAGGAAGGCTCTTTGATCCGGTCTGTTCTAGAATACGGCGCTCCAGTGTGGTCCGCCCTTCCTGGGTGCCTGAGTAACGTTATTGAGTCGGTGCAGAGGAGAGCATTAAGGTTAATCTGTCCCTGGTTGAATATGAGGCTGCACGTATTAGCACTGGTCTTGTCTCTCTTGAAGCCCGCCGTGCAAATCTGTCAGCTAAGTTTTTTAGTAAGGCTAAGGAGAACCCACTTATAAGAGATGTTATCCCTCTGGTCACTCAAGTTGGGTCAGCTAGAGGTGTAAAAGTGAACGCGCGTACCGAAAGGTCTAGGAGTTTTATCACTATGCGTTTTATCACTATGCGTCCACACTGGTGGTTACACATTTATTCAAGTCAAGCATCGGAGGGATATAAACTTAAAGCTTAGTGTTTATTTTTAATTTGTTTTAAGGCTGCATTTTTCTCTGTATTGAAATTTTTGGCATATCTTTACAAGCTCTGATAAGGTTGCATGATGCCTGGAGGACCTATGGCTAGAACATAAGCGAAAGAAGAGAGAAAAAGAACGCAATTTCTTTTTCTTGGGCACTATAAAACCGTTTGTTATTTTTAGGAATGCGTTATTTCAAGTGGATGCGTATTTTTAAAAAGTGGTATAATCGGTTTTTCCTTTGTTCAGAAATGAAACTCGATTTTTTTATTCTAAACAGGACTTAAATAAAAATTATATGTACTCTTTTAGACAAAAAGAAATAGTTAATTTGTTTGTTTGTTTCTTTTATTCAAAAATGCGAGCAAAAAAGTGCTTTTTTAATCGTTTGCCCAACTGTTTTTTGATTTGTCACGACAGTGACAAGAAAATTTTGCCCTTATGTTATAAACACGTAATCGCAATGAGTTCTGGTAAAATCAGGGATAAATTGCACTAGCTTGTGTAGTATGGTCGTGTAGCCGTGTCGAGCCACAGGAAGCGCGCGAAAAATGAAGCCTCGTCTATGTTTAGGTGAGTCAAACTAGGGTGATCCTGCAATCTAATCGAAAGCCAGTACCTGATCATCAGTCAACTTTAAAAAACAGCGAATCTCGATGAGCTCTAAACTTGAGCCCGCAATATGGTCACGTGATACTGGTGCGCGGATACCTTGTTTTGACAGGTGTCAATTGACCAAAAACTAGCGTGAACTGGTCACAGTGGTATACATGGAGGGGTGGACGTACGGACGTATCGACGGTCGATGACATCATAGCTATAAAACCAAAATTTCTCGCATCGATGGGTTACCATATTTTCTTGATTATGGTGCTCCACTCCGCGCGCGCGCCTCCGCTATGACACTGAATTATATACAAAACACCGGCAAGTTCTGGGGGAAATAGCCAAAACGGAATCTGATAAGGAAAATACGGTTCTTAAATAATTAGCAAAATTTAGTGAGGAAATGGATAAAATAGACGAGTGCAAAACAAAAGGTTTTATCATTAGATCCCGAGCTAAGTGGTATGAATTAGGTGAACGGAGTTCGAAATATTCCTTTAATCTAGAAAAAAGCAATCATTCAAAAAAAAAAAAAGAAACGATCAAAAAGCTGGTTAGAGAACATGGTTCAGTGGTATCAGATCCATTTGATATATTAGATATGCAGAAGGAATGTTATAAGAAATTATTAAAAAAAAAAAAAAAGAGCATCTGGTAATTGACTTTCTAAAAAATGTACTCATACAGAGTTTGAATGAAAAAGACATGAATTCACGTGAAGGATATTTAAGCCTAGGTGCGTGTAAATGCTCTTGATTCAATGAGTAGGAACAAAAGTCCAGGTAATAACGGTATTACAGTAGAATTTTATCAAAAATTTTGGCCCTGGTTTGGGAAGATTTTAGTAGTTTCCCATAATTAACTATAGTTACGAACATGGCGAATTATGCACTTCCCAAAGGAAAGCAGTAATTACCTTTCTAGATAAAGGAAAATATTGGACCT
>NC_090895.1:13039035-13051535 GCF_036669925.1 Montipora capricornis | reverse complement strand
GTATAGGCGATACTTTTCTGGCTTGTTAAGGGCCTACTGACGTATTTTTTGGGGTGCGTTGCTAAGGATGTAATAGTTAACTAATTTGAGAGAATTTGGCATTATTTTGGTCAGTTTCCAACTTTTGTAAACCAATGACCCAATGACCAATGGCCCGTGGTCACTGGACCAATAAAAGAAAACTCTAAATTTGTCGACGTGCTACACAATTTGGGTATTTAATCAGTGGTTTCATAATTTGTATTCGTTTTTGCATCCAGCCAAGCATGGTTTTCTTTTTATTTGAAAAATGTTCTTCTTAGAGAGATAAAAGATACTGAAATACCCATAAAATTTTCGAAAAAGATGATTTGAAAAAATCAATGCTTTCCTATATTCTGTATTTGGAGGTGAAACGTGCCATATGAAAAAAATAATAATTCCATTTAAAGACCGCCGGAAATTTAGTATTTTTGAGTGGAATCTCTCGTCAAGGTACTACAAAACAACAGTTATATAAAGAGATTCCCACCCCCCCCCCCCCCCCCCATACTACTCAAAAGGTTGAATTTCTCCTCGCTAGTGTTACTGAGTGTTGGCCGGTCCGAGTATGACTGTCTCGCTGGAGAAAAAAGCACATCTTTCACCTTTAACATTTTTTTGTCCGGAGAGGGAGAGAACTCGGTCATACCGAATAGTGACGTCCTCTACGGGTAAGCCAAAGTAGTAGAACTAAAATTTCAACGGTCTTTTTACCTGATGCAGGATGTTTGTCACATGGCGTAGGTTACATTAATGGCCTATCTCCTACCAGTCTCTTGAAGCTCAGTGGTGAAGGGGGTCCGAAATCGGAAAGTCCTAGGCTTTTTCGAGTATGCTTGTATCACTGACTGAATATTAAATACATCTTTCAATATACTCTTGTTAGCAGAAGGGTAAATCGAAGCGAGACTGTTAATAATTGCTCATTCATTCTTAATCCTTGACCCTTTAGTTTTCGGCTCTTAGAGCTATGAAATATGCCTGGCTCTGTTTTTGTGCAGTTGATAGCTTTGCTCTTGCCGTTATTAACTTAAGATTTAAGATAAGATAATAAACATATTTAAAGAGGGTGGCATCAAGAAGCTAACACGAAGTTATATAGGGTAGCCCTTGTCATTATAGTTTACAGTAATGAGGTAAGTCACAATAACTTTAAACACAAATGTGCGAATTGAATTTACAAATGATGGGGGGAGCTTAAGAGAACAAACAAATCACAATTTGAGTTCGTCGATTGAACCGTTGACATTTATCGAACGACTTCCTTCTCCTATATCTTTGTCTCATTCTTGTGTCGTAACCACAGATGGATGTTACGGTCTCAATTTACCCACTGAAAGTAAGGGCTTTTAGAAAAAACAAATGATTAGGTGGCAGCAAGTTTGCAATTGAGAGGGAGGGAGGGGAAGCTAACTTTGGACGCGTTGGCGTCAATTAGGGAGGGGGGCATTGACATGACTGGAAATGCATTTAAAACTAACATTGTTCTTTTGAAACTTATATACATTCAGCAACAAAAACGTTACATAGAAAAGTAACTTCGATTTCTTTAGTATTGTCTGCTTTTTACTATTTTTGTGTCTATCTTTTCAACTTGTTTTTGGACGATCTGGACATTAACAGTAACCTGGACGATGTATCAATGGTTAAGTACGCGAATGACCCCACCATTCTAGTTACCGTGAACGAAAGTTTGAACAACTCTGAGATGGCACTCACACATTTTATTAGATTGGACCAACAACAATAGCATCAAATGTAATATGGCTAAATGTAAAGGGTTAGTAATGAGGAAGAAGTCTAACAACTCAATATATCCGCAAATGCTTAATATTAGCAATGCGATTGCGTAACTCTCCTTGGTGTAACATTCCAATGTAACTGTAAATGTTTCGGCTATGTTAAGACCAAATTATGCAAGGTTAACAAACGCTTGTTTGTGATGAGGGTTTAAGGAAGGAGAGCTATAGGCAGGGCGACCTTGATCTTTTATTTAAAGCAATCGTGCTCTCTAAATTGACCTATTGTCTTTCGATTTATGGTTCTAGCAAGGCTGACCTTAATATCATCGAATGCTTTCTGAAGAGATGCCACAAAAGAGGTTACATCTCCGACAAACTAAGTGTTTATGATCTTTTAGAAAAATCTAATAGAAAGCTTTATCATAAAATTAGCAAGGACGAACACCACCCGTTATTTACAATCTTATATACCGACAGGACTCTTCTCGTATAGGCTTCGAAGAAAGACACCCCCAACTTCCTTTAAGAACTGCTTTTTAAACAGGTTATGTTTTAGTTATAATTTAGCAATATATTTCATTCTATTTAAATTATAACGTGTAATATTTAATAGCTTTCTAAATGGGCTTTTTCTTTTAATTTTAATTCAGCAATAAGATTTTATCTAATTTATAACTTTTTCCTTTAAATTCTTAAATGTTGTAACTGTCGATGTGTCTTTTATCGATTGAATAAAGATTACTATTAATATATCTACTAATTGTTAACTTTAAATTCCTATTTTAAAATATCATTAAATCTTCAATATTTCTTACTTTACTTAATTTCCCAATTTTTTCCCCCGTTTCTTTCCTTCACAAACACTCCCAAAAATCACTTTAAATTCCCAGACCTTACCGTAACATCGAACTACAACGTAATGAAAGCATTTTTGGACTGGTGAAAATGTTAACGAGATAATTACAAAAATCCGTTCTAAAAGAGGCAATATTGAATATTTACCCATAAAGCCAACTTAAAACGCAACAATTTTGGTGATGCCACTTACCAGAAATATTGAGAACAACGGCGAGGAATAAAATCAAAAGGACTTAATGTAGACTAACATGATCAACGAATTAAATTTGTCGAAATTTAATTCATTCAACGATTGTGCGACTTATAACCAGAGGCCTAACATCGTGTTTGAGTCAGCTGAGCTATTTCTTGTAGCTATATGAGGGTCCTGAAAGGGTGGGGGAGTACCAATCCCATTTCGCAGCTACTATTTTGTTCAAAATCCCACTTCCCATTGTCCCGATCCCACTGATTATGTCAACAAAACATCAATCCCATTTCCTTTCAGAGACAAGTCCCAGTGACCCAAGTCCCAGTGACCCAAATCTTATTTTCCCAGTGCAAAAACAGGCAAATCACAATTCTTATTTTACCCCTTCAGGACCATCCTATATTGGTCCGGGATCACAAGACAATCGACTGATTGATTAAAAAAGATGTTTCTTCCATGTGAATTGCAAATAATTGATTTGGAAAATCTTTCGAGGTAAAAGCCAGTCCGAGTTTTCTCATGAAAATAAAGGACGGATTTGCCATTGCGCAACACAGACCTCAGAGGCAATTCAGTCAAGGTAAACAAAATGTTTATTCCACACTAACTCAGTCTTAACATTTTAAGACAAAAAAACATTAATGTGTTTTGGTTTCTGTAAAATGTCTTCGATTCATCTTTCTGTGTAGGGGTGCAAAAAAAACGTCCAACCGTATAGAAACCCTGTCTGAACAGAAGAGACCTCTTTTCCGAGCAGAAAAGGAAGATCGAATGACATGCGTAACTTGATACCGCGATTTGCTGACATCTGTCCCTTAAGAGAAAGCGTACTAGTCAATTTTACATAAATTTGCATTGTTTTCAAGCATATTATATTAATCACTTTTCCGAGAAATAAGGGAACGACAAATCCTTTGTGTATTTACGGTTTGCTGCCATCTGTCGCATACTGAACAAGAATAGTGATGATTCCCTGCTTTGCAGTAATTTTGCTTTCAGTTTTAGCAACTTGCTTCGTCTTAGAATCGCCTTTTGCAGTCCAGGCAAGGACATTTGCAGACTGCACATTCGGGATAATGGAAAATACAACAGGCGCTCAAAAAATGAAGGCGACATTTTCTGCCAAGCTGGCGCCTTACCAAAACCTGAGCCATTCCTGCGTGGTGAAAGGGAACGAACCAAAACATTTCCTGCGGGTGAAAGCCAAAAGGAACAATAAATCAAAAGGTAAGATGAAAATTTGCTTTTACTCCGAGTGAAACATCATTGAATTGCACTGCAAAACCCCACAGCACGCCTCTCACACGATCATTCGGAGGCCAACAAGGTCTAGAAAAACTGTCGTTATCATGAAGTACGAAATTGCTCTTAGAAATAGCTAAGAGTGATCGATCGAACCGACTTACGTATATGATTTTCTTGTCCACGATTGCGTTTACTTTCCTCATTCAAGGCGGGAATGGAACTTTCATAACAGTTTTGTGATTGGATGGACGTTCATTTCCAATTCAAGCGGCGAGCTGCGTTAGAACCTGGGTGTTCTTAAATTTGTGCGCTTGACACAAAATTGGGATTCATTCACGACTATGAGTTTTTTTCTACCCAAGAATAGACACTTTCCACTTCTCTCCTCCCCATTCATGTCATGTATTGCAAAATTCAGTTCTAAGAAACGAGCTTTCATCCGCATATAATTTCGTCAATATCATAATTGGCATGAATGAAAATATGTCCATACACTAAAACAACGGCATGTAAAAAAGAAACTTACAGTGTATGTTCTCAATTATCCTATATCGCAAACTCAGAAAAATCCGACTGGAGAAATCCAATAAGCGACAAGTGCAAACACTAAACACACAACGGTCAAATCCTTTACTACTGCTTGCTTTTAAGCATTATGGTAGATTGCAGAACAAAAGGATTTTGCTAAGATTTGCAATAAAGGATTATGCCCCAATGACAAGTTGAATACTGCATGTAGTAAGTAAAACACACAATTCATTTCTTCTTTCAACAATCAGAGCGAATATTAAGGGCATCAATCAATCAATCAATCAAGCTTTATTACGGTATCACTTCATTAATAATGCTCTTCCAGTGAGCCGTTTACATAACAAAACTTTTAGAGAAACTACACAAATGCTAAAATATATCTATACTTTAAGGAAATCTAACCTATAATTAATTACACACAAATATCAGTCAACCTTAAAATGTACATAATATGAATAAAATAAATTAAATTCTATCTCAACTCCCTCAAGTCAATCCCTTGTTCAGAAACAAAGACAGGGCAGACTTGAAAGAGTTTTACCTCGTCTTTAAGCACATTTTCTAGGCCATTCCACATGACTGCCCCCCTATAGCTAAAAGCCCGCTTAGCGGCTTCAGTACGGGGCCTTGGTACAAAAACGTTGTTCGAGGCACCTCGCACGTTGTAAGAATGAACCACGGAGGTTGGTTTAAACACGTTCTTTAAATCTCAGGGTAAAGGTTATTCAGAGATTTAAAACACTTCTTGCGAGCTGTTTATAGCGTCTCTGCTCGAGGGTATCCCATCTCAAGTCTTGGAGGATATCCCCAGATCTTCTATTATAATCACTAAACGTTATAATTCTCCCAGCCCTATTCTGCAATCTCTGGAGTCTGTCACATAAACCCTTTCCCATACATTCCCAGACTTCGGAGAAATAATCAAAATAAAGAGCGACGAAAGCATCATACATTTTTAGTAGGGTTTGGCGAGGCACCAGGGAACGAATACGTTTTATGGCCCCTATACCTGCAGATACCTTTTTACAAACGGCAACTACATGGGATTGCCACCCCAATGCCTCGTCAACCTCTATTCCCAGATATCTGTAATTAGTCGCCCGAGTCAATTGTTGACCATTAACAGTCACGTTTAAGTCACCATTTAAATGCCTCAATCGGTAGTGGCTTCCAATTATCTTATATTTTGTCTTTTTGACATTTAATGTGAGTTTATTGGATTTCAACCACTTTTGAACCTCTTCCAGGTCTTTGTTTTTGTGTTTGTCTTCAAGAGTTGTGGGGTCATAAGCGGAAAGGGTAAACGAGGTGTCATCAGCATACATGAGTGCAGATGATGACAGCTCGCATTCTTGAAGGTCATTTATATAAATGAGAAATAAAATTGGTCCAAAGTACAGACCCTTGTGGGACCCCACAACTAACGAGAAGATAGTCTGATAAAGTTCCATTCACAAAAGTACTCTGAAAGCGATTTGACAGGTATGATTTAAATCACTGAACTGCACGTGGGTCGAGGCCATACAGTTGCTGTTTTTTTAACAATAAACTGTGGTCAACCGTATCAAAGGCTTTCTTAAGATCCAGAAAGAGTACATTGTTAATTAGGTCATCATCAATATTTAAGTACCAGTTGTTAGTAGCTTCAAGCAAGGCAGTCAAGGTAGAATGCATCAGTCTAAAACCATGCTGAGAAAGTGTCAGCAAATTATTTTCAATTAGGTACTCATAAAGTTGTTTAAAAATAACCTTTTCGATTATTTTACTGACAACTGGTAGAATAGATATTGGCCTATAGTTATTAGGATCAGACTTAATATCCTCCTTATATAAAGGTAATACTTTGGAAATTTTCCACTCGTCTGGAAAACACCCACACCTTATGGATAGGTTAATTATATGGGTAAGAGAAGGCACAATTTCAGGACAAGCTTTTTTTAAGAGCCTAGTAGAAATACCATCTCGGCCCGTAGCCTTGTCGACTCGAAGGGAACTCACTCAACGATGAACGACATTGCAGCGAGTCTCGTTCAGGGTTAAATTAGAAACTGATGGCGTAATGTAATCCTCGAAAGAAACACTAGTTATGGTAATATTACCTGCTAATCTAGGCCTAATGTGAGTAAAGTGATAATTAAGACTTCTCAACCTTTCCTTAGTTAAACTTAAGCTTACTAAAGTAAATAATTTCAATTCTTGTTACTGAGCTTAAATATGTTTGGTTTTTTCATCCGTTATATTTGTTATTGAAAGTTGCAAAAATATTTTGAGACATATCACTGCTACTCACAAAGGTGAGGAATTAATAGCTTAAGAATGAACTATTTTATGGGCTTTCATGTTTAATACTTGTTTTTGCAAAAGGCAAATGGCATAATATCTTGCCAAAAATAAAATGTGTAGGGACTAGAATCTTGCTTGTGGTATCTCCATTAGAGGTACGTTTTTATTGCAAGGCAAAGCTAAAAAAGAACTTGAGGTTTGTCGAAGATATTTAATCAGGACTTACATGATTTCTGCAAACACTTACATGTGTCTCTGCTGCATGTCCTCTTGTGTGTTCTGGCCTCTCCTATGTGTTATGGCAGGAGTTCGCCAGGCTCATCAACTCCATTCAAATGGCTATCGAGAGGCAAATCCCTGCCCCACCCATTATTCTTTTTTTGGAAATCAACCAAGAGTCAATTAGTATACATGAAGATGCCTCCCTTGATGTGCCACTACTTTATTGACTCATTCTCAACTGTTTTAGGCTAACTTTAAGGTGTGTTGTGTTTGTGACTTAAGGTCCCAGAGTAGGCCTAGAAAAATTGCTTTTACTCAGAGGGGGAGAAAAGAGAGTACAGGGAAAATACAGTGGGGGCCCAGAAAGCGAAGGCAACATTTGCTGCCAAGCTTGCGTCTTTCCAAAACATGAAGCCATTAGGTGAACAAGCCAGACCATTTCTTGCGTATGAAACTGCTAAACGAAACCATCAATCGAAAGGAAAGAAGAAGCGTTGCTTGTACTCAAAGTGAAATGTCATTGTGTCAATTAAAGAAACGGAAAAATAAAATGGGTGCTAAGTGAAGGCGACATTTTTTGCCAAGCTTGCATCTTACCAAAACTTGATCGGATCCTGTGTCGTTAAGGAGAAAAAGCCAAACCATTTCTTCCGTGTGACACTGAGCTAAATTGACGAAACAAGCAATTGAAAGGTAAGAAAAAAAAGTCCGTTTCACGTACTCAGAATGAGAGATTGTATTGAAAAAATTAAAAACTTACCTAATGAGCCCCTTCCGGGGGATTTATAAGGAACTCGGGAACAGGAGCATTTATTCTTAGGGATCCGGAACAGGGGATATTGTCACATTATTGTCAGGGAACATTGGGAACTCTTTATTATATTGTTGGGATCAAGGGAACACTAATCTATAGCTACTTCCAATTATAATTTCTTTTAAACTTTTAATTGTCATAGGTCCCTTTTCAAATGAGTGTCAGGAGATCATTATGTATTACGAGCCACTCAACACACCTGGAGATATGAGAGCACTGAGACAATTTTGAAATGTGTACACCTTTCATACAAACCATTGGATTTCTAAAAACAACTTGAAAATAAGTGATTAACTCATTTCAGTTTTCTACGCGCAGCAAAACACAATTTCCTTGAGGATCATTCACTACAGCACAATATACACCAAGAGTGCTTCATCCATTTGGTAGAGGGAATGAAGTACAACTTTGTACTTGCAAAGTCTGTAAAGCATGTATCCAACTGAGGATGTACAATAACCAAAACCTTCTAATGTAGAAGGGCTTTGTATTCTGCCTGTATAGCTCCTACTGTTCAGTATATACATCTTATTCGATGGTTTAACATATAATTCGTGCGGGTATTTTGCGAGTTGCGTAGTATTTTTCCGAGCCCAGCAGGGGCGAGGAAAAATACGAGCAATGAGCAAAATGTCCGCGAGTATTAAATGTTAAACCATCGAATAAGAGATTTATTATTCCACTACAAAAAGGTGTTATTTTGATTTAATTTTATCTTGTAAGAGTGTTTCTAAAAAATGCATCATCTGTCCTTCAGGGCCCTTGCGAACGATGTATACAGGACAGAAAGCCAGCCAAATGTCCTTTATTTGATTGTATAAACGGAATGACGAGTGACAAGCGATGACAAGCTAAATCCTCACGCTTTGTATCTCGTTGAAAACAATTTTTTTTTTCATCGAAAAACTGCCGTTCCGTCCGTATTTGCTTTGTTTTAAGCCGGTCAAACCGGGACACTACAGTGTAATACCGTCTCATATTTTGCGCGTTCTCTTGACCAAATATAGTAAAATGACGTAATAGTGGAATAATAATGCAAGTTATAATTAGTATTAAATGTTGTAACCATTTCAAGGATTTCTGTTAACATCAAATATGATTGTCCAGTTAACATAGATAGACTGGTTCCAATATTCATGACATGACCTAAATCTGTTGAAGATGATATCTGATTTCTGTAGTTACATGAGTGTCGAAAGTAATTAGCGAATTGCTTTGGTTTATAATTACTTCACTCAGTGATTGGTTCAAAGTTCTCGCGCCACTTTTTCAACCAATCAGAAGTGAAACCAAAACCAATTGTGGCTCGCATGTGCACATTTTCCCGCGCTTTGTGTCGGCTACGTGTAATTACTTCGAGTTTTGATTGGTTTACTTGATTGTGTCCCGTCCTTTTTGATTGGCCAAAGTAATTACTTTGGTTTTGGTTTTACGACACTCATTTGAAAACCGCTCTATAAGAGCACTTGGAGACAAAGCTACTCATTGTTCACCAGCATTTGTCACAAAGATTGCAACAATATTTGTCAAAGCCTGATACTGCGGATTTGTGTATTAAACTGAACACATTCAGTCACAAAGATTGTGACCTCTCACGGGAAAACGGACTCTAATTACCTCTTTTCCAACGCTTTGCCAACGCTTTTCCAACGCTTTACCAACGGGTTGCCAACGGGTCATCAACGGCTTTTCCAACACTTTCAACGCTCCGACCAACGCTTTCTTCAACAAAATTTTACGTCGTCAAAAAATTCACAACGAGTTGTCAATTTTTCCAACGCCTCGTGCTTTCCAACGGCTTTCAACGCGGTATCGAACCAACTGATTTCCCGACGCTTCCAATTCCTGAGGAGAATGCATCATTTCAGATTTTATTCTGGCTGAAATTTTCGAAAAGGCAAGTTTTGATCCCTGTAATTTTCGGATCACTAGACTTTCAGCTAGGAAATCCGAACAGATGAAAAAATTTTAGGGGATAAAAATACGCCAATATCAACCGTATAAATACAAAAATACGTTTAAGCGGTTTTGAACTATATTCTCGTTGGGTGCCCCTGTATGTTGCTACAATCGGCGTCAAAATTATAACTATTTAAACTTTCAAAACAAATACATACAAAAATGTGGTGTAGTGATGATCAGGAAGATTTCTATGCAGCAGTTTATGAGGTAAACGACGCTTTTTGAGTCTACCTTTTGAGCTTTTGTTCCGCAGACTTGAAGCGCGTGCAAATTTCTGAATAATTATACGGTTCGCGCTTCGGTTACTGCGAATTTGACTTAGAGCGAACAGAAGATATTGATGTCTTCGTTTCAGTTAACATAATAATTATTTTCACAATTTGGGATGGAAAGAGCAAAGAAATCCGCTAATTCGTCTCTGTGAAGTAGCAAATAAACGTTGGTGTTTCGTCGCAGCGAAAGGATCGATGGCAAAAATTACATGTCATGTTATGATTAAATTGTATCTACAATTGTAAAGACAAACAATTTGTTACTTGTTTAATGTTTTCCAATGACGAACGTATGAATGATTGTTAACTATCAACACCTAGAACGGCTTGCGTGAACTTTAAATTTCCCAACGGGTTTTCCGAAAAAAGTATTTTTTTCAACGGCTCGGCAAATAATTTTTCAACGGCTTTTTTCAACACCTCCGACTGGTTTTCCAACATTTCCAACGCTTTTTCCAACAATTTCAACGGGGACCCAACGGGTGTCCAACGCTTTTCCAACACTTTTCGAACGCTTTGCCAACGCGTTTCCGACGCTTTGTCAACGCTTTAAGCCGTTCAACGGAAAAGCGTTTTACCGTTATTTTTTTCTGTAACTGCAATGGACTGGTTTAAAACTGGACAACGCCTGAACCGCTTCGAAAGCATTTTTTCTACTGTAAATAGAAGGTAAAACAAGCAAGTAAATATGAGCAAAATACAAATTATTGTATTTGGTAAAATGAAAGTTATTGACAGAAAACTCAGTACAATAAAGAAAAAAAGAAAGCAGTGGTTACAGTTTTCATTGTGCTAAATTAAATGCCCAAAACCATTGCTCTCTAACTGCTGAAAACAAAAAGAAAAAAAACAGATAACCGTCTTTAATCAAACAACTTTTAAATATGTTTGGCATGAACGCAGCATTATTTACCTGTGGTTATTGTGTCTACAGGATTTCTACACCTGTCTGTTTATGGACTGGCTGGTGAGGAGGAGACAAAATTGCAAGGGCATCTGGATGTCTCCAAGTCTCAGTCCGATTGGAGTTCCCTGACCTTGTGTCCTCCCCGTTCTAGAAACGAAATCCAAGATAAAAAGCTGGCATTTTCAGGATATCCGAGCCTTGAGTTCACAGTACAGATAGAAAGTCTTTCAGGAGAAATCAATTTAAATCATCCAGAACAATTTGAGATAAACCAAATGAATCGTAGATCTGTTTTCCAGTTCATCCCACCTGAAAGAATCTCAGAGACACAGCTCGATATCACAGTCACTTCAGACTCGGATGTACCAGCGTATTTGAAAGTGTCGCAAGTCTGCAAGGACGTTGACGAAAACATACAACTTGTAGACTACAAACGAGAGTCAATTCGGCTTTCCTTTGCAAAGAAGGGACGGATCACGCTGTCCAAGGTCTCTGTTCCTCCACTGACCGATTCCAAATCCAGCTGGTTCATTGGCATTGCGCTGAAGAACGGTACAGGTACAACGAAGTATGATGCAAGAAAGACTGGAAATTTAAGTTTAACAAGATCATTTGATTACTCTTATAATCCCATTTTTGTTGTAGTTATATCGACTATTTTGTCGGGTGTGGTAGTGTCAGTCTTCGCGTTTGTATGCTTCAAAGAACTTTTTTATTCACAAAGAGTTAATTGCTGTTGTCGGTGCTGTGGGGGTAGTTGCTGTACTTGTACCTTTGGGCTTTGTTGGAAAGGTTTTTGCGATCACATGTCTCTTTGTCGCGAGGTTGTGTATGACCACTGGTTCACTCGCGGTCCTAAAACCTTTCCTACACCACAGGTATTGTGGGGTTTGTCTTAATGGTCGGCGCTTCTCAGTTTGTCTTTGCAAACTGGCATGTTATGATTGATGAAGGCGATAGAGACAACTGTTACTACAATGACTTCTGTTACAGAGTAAGCCCTTGGCATGACATTCCCTACAACTTAATGATGAGTAACTTGGTCTACATTTTCCATGGAATCATTTTGGCTGCTTGCGTGTGTTGCATGGAAGCAAACTTGCTTTACCTTTGCAGAAATCTTTCCCTTGATGACTTGAAAGGGAAGATTTCGTTTTCCATTGGGTACGCTTTTGCTTGGGCGTTGTTTTTCGAAGGGTTTTTTTCGTTAATTTACCATCTTTGCCCAAGTAAGATGACTTTTCAGTTCGATACAGCGTTTATGTTTGTCATTTCCGGATTTACCGTTATTTTACTGTACAATGGAATCAAAAAAAATGTATTCACTGCAGAGAATGCGAAGGGCCCAGTGGGATCGGCAAACTTTTTCCTCTTTGTCTTAGTTCCACTTTTTATTTTCAATTACTTCGCCGCGCTTCATCATTTTCAGTTGCATCACTCTGCTGAAGGCATG
>NC_090895.1:13026535-13029035 GCF_036669925.1 Montipora capricornis | reverse complement strand
TATTGCATAATTTTGGTGTACAAGTTATCCCCTTTAAATTAAACAAATTACTCAAATTTTATCGGAAGGAAAGAAAGATATAGCTTAAAGCGTACACAAAGCTCCCTACCGAGGCATGCAAATTATGATCTTGAAAACAACGACTCGAGAAACGTTTTGAGCCGACGTCGTTTTAAGTTGAGTGATTTTTCCATAAACTATATACGACAGTGTTCCATATGCTCTAGACTTTCTACCTATCAGGTGTTTTTTCAAGTGTTACTTTAGAAGCCCTCTGGTTTAACTAGTCTAGAGCAAAAATGTACCCTAATTAAATGAAATAACTCGTGCGATTAATGGGGTAAGAATGGCCCCTTATATATCTTAAGCAAGTACGCTGACTTATCTTTTTTATTGCAGTTCTCAAAACATGGATTAGTAGGGAACATTCAGGGAACGTTTCAAGAAAATCGTTCGACAACTTTTTTTTTTTTTAAGGAATCACCTTAAATCTGATCGTAATTTTTCGGGCCATCTTCGTCTACAAAATCCCCC
Organism: Montipora capricornis; assembly: GCF_036669925.1. Classification (NCBI taxonomy): domain Eukaryota; kingdom Metazoa; phylum Cnidaria; class Anthozoa; order Scleractinia; family Acroporidae; genus Montipora; species Montipora capricornis. The sequence continues at coordinate 13,028,501 of NC_090895.1, read as the reverse complement.
AGGCTGGCATCATCAGGCTGGAATGTAGGTAAAGGCAAGCCTTTGAAAGAAAACGAAGGTGGGAGATGGTTTCATGCAGCCTGGGACGCCAAACACGCTTTGTTGTAAGGCATGGCGGTTTACGAGTAAAGTGGTCTCTCTGGCCTTTCTGTGGATTAATTCCAGGACCTACGGATAAAATTTGGGCAAGTTTTGAAAGCTAAATATTTCAATCGATGCTGTGTTTTGCTGGTAGGACTAGGTTTCCCCACACTTATAAAACATCTCTGGTATGAGAGGCAACTTGAAAAGCAGGAAATTGGTCCTCATTAAATGGCTGGCGCGGTCAGAGGAAAAAGTAGTGCGAAGAAGATTTCTTCCCAGATACTAAGGAGTTGCCCTGGTGTCTGCTGTTAACGTAGAATTCTGATTTGTGAACAAGCTTTTATCATAGAAAATGCGCTACAAAGTAGTGCTTTTTTTCGCTGTTATACTCTTAGCAAAAAACTGGCCTTTCGTAATTTCTTGTCAAAGGAGCGGTATAATGTAAATAAGAGAATACCGATATTTGTATTTGCAGATTACATAAGTCATGCTCTACATCTCATTGCAATAAGTGCATTCAACATTTCCCCATATTACTGTATTTTGAATGATTTTCCTGTTACTGTACATGAAATATAACTGAGTTTTCTCTCCGGTATTGAATTCTTCTAATGATCTTCGCAGGAATTACATTCTGTCGCTCAATAAACCTAGAACAACCAGTTATGGTCTTAATATTAATTTTTTTTTTTCGTACTTATCAGCTAAGTTGTGGAATGCGCTACCTGAGTTAACAGGTTTAAAAATGAGAGTTCAGGAGTAACCCATTTTTTTCGTAGAAAATTGGCTACAAAGTAGTGCTTTTTTCGGTGTTATTTTCGTAGCAAAAAAACTGGCTTTTAGTGCTTTCTTGTCAAAGGAACGGTAACAACGGTCATACCAATCAGTTAGTGCAATAGACACAGTATAATGACGTTTCATAACGTAATCGCAAAGCTTAACTAGAAGCAAATATCAAAAGCAGTTTCGGTATTTTGCCCTGAAATATCAGGAGTTAGAACTGAAAGGGTTAATTAATTATTCCAAGCAGCAAATGACTGAATGAGGATTTATCACTAAACACACTTACCTGTAAAATAGAGGGTTCATCCCATGAGTCAATGATATATGTCCAAGAAGGAAATAAATGTATATTTGAAGTGCGGGTTATAGACCAAGGAGTGAAGTGATTCTCGACATTCGGCAGCCCGTACTTCAAATATAGATTCATTTCATTCATCGAGTCCTTCACGGAAACAAATAGCTCAGTTGGTAGAGCATTGCACCGGCATCGCATAGGTCCTGAATTCGTATCCCGTTGGAGCCACCTGAATATTTCGGGTGTGTCTATAAGAGACAATTGCTTAAATTGTCTAGTTAAGTGCTGCGAGGATATCACTACTCTTATTCGAATATACCTCGAACATGTGCATTTGGAGTGATTGGAATTGCTAGTAAAAGACAAAACAAAACAAAACAAACAAAGAAGATAAACAAACGTATATTGATATCTCCGAATTTACGTTTACACAAAAGACATCACCTCGAGTCCGCGGATGGGTGTTCAATTGAGCGGTAATTCCTGATCCTGCACATATGGTTTGTAACGATACACATTTCATGTATGATGTGACGCCAAAAAGGTGTTAGTGTATGAGATAAATGGGTATTTTGTTGGTCATTCTTTTCTTTTGTTTCTTGCTACAACGAGATAACTTGTATCAGTAAGAAAGGGAAAAATTACATCCCAGGCTAAACAGCCCTAATTTTAACGGTTAAACTGGAATTTGGAGAGGTTAACTTCCATTTTATGTAATTTCTCTTCTACTTGCTTGAGAAGCGCTTTTGTTAAGGCCACGTCATTGTAAATGACTTCTTGGTCGGTTGAAAAACCGCTGTTAAC
>NC_090895.1:12981535-13021535 GCF_036669925.1 Montipora capricornis | reverse complement strand
CCTGGGCAATCTTGCAACTCGTAAAAACTGGCTGGACAGTAGTCTGAAGTTTCACACTGAGATCTCTTAACTGCGTCTTCTTCACGATATTAGCAGACTCCTGGTCTTTAAAGGGTATACCCGAGTAGTGTTTTCTGTCGTAGCTTTAGATCCCGTATAGAAACTAAAGTGTTTGTGAAGCCAACGAATAGTGGTCTGCTCCTCCATTACCACAGTCATGTCGACAATTGGTACACGCGTGGCCTAGTGACAACTATGCTCGATCGGGCAGATCGCCTGTCTTCGTCATGGTCTTACTTTACTCATTAAACATTGACGACCGTGTTTGAAGGTACAATCAGACTCAATTCGCGCTAAGGTCTTTGTCTAACGAGTGCAAATTAATGACTCTGGACTCTTAGTTACTCTTGAAATCGCATATTTAATTTAGTAGCCCTTGACAATGGCGCCAAGATGTCGCCGAAACGTCGGACTCTTTCATCGCTTGTTTTTGCTTGTATATGTTTATCTAAATCACTGCTGATTAGAATTCAAAGACAATTTCTGAATTTCACAAATCCCATAATACAGTTCTCTTTTTTTGTGTGTTGTTTTTTTGTTTGCTTTTGGTTTTGTTTTTGGTTTTGTTTTTGTTTTGTTTTGTTTTGTTTTGTTTTTTTTTGGTTCTTTTTTTTTTGGTTTTTTTTTTTTTTTTTTTTTTTGGGGGGGGGCAATTTGCATTAAAACAATGGATATCCAGTTCACTGAAGCAAGAGAAAATAACTGAAGTGTATTGTTTTTATGTAAAGAACCCTCCAAAACGTATTGCATTTTAGGATAGGGAAAAAAATCTATTGTACAGTTCTATTAGCAGATTGGTATTGTTTTAAGACTTATTAAAACACCTTGTCACCTAAATTACTTACTTTATATGTGGATGTTATAGTTTGTACTAGTCTCCAAATATTAGACCGATGAAAATCCAAGCATGCTGCAAGTTCTCCTCGATCACTGGAGAACAGGAGTCCGACATCTCTGCGTAATCCAAACTTTGTGACTATGATGAGTGATTTGAATTTGTCCCTTGCTTGATAATACGACGCAGTGTAGCTATTTAATAACATTCCGTCAATTTTCTTGGAAATCAGAGCTTCAATCATCTCCTCGATCTTCTTGTATACTAAGTAAGAGCATACAAGTAATGATTACATTCCCCACTTTAATTTCCTTTCAGTGTATTGATTGTTAACAAATCTTCATCAAAACTTGATGAGGTAAGATCGTCCGGTTGTGAGTAGTCTTCCCTGTGTAGCTGGTCGTTCTGTTGTTGCGGAACGCGAGAGAAAAGGCTGGGGCGTTTCCCCCTTCCCAGCTTTCTCGTGCCGCTCGAAATCTCTCGCGCTCCGCAACAACAGAACCTCCATCTACGCGGGCTAAGAGTAGTCTGAGAAAGGTTGTTGTTGGTGACATTAACGGACGTTTTGACCATCTGAGTGCAAGTCATCCTAGCTCAAAGTAAAGTTATCTGAATACCAAATTCACGTGAACAAATTGAAGTTGACCGGATACAGCGTAGCCGATTGAGGGGTGCCAGACTTTCGGAGTTCCCAGATGCAAGTCCTTCACTCATCTGCATCCAACCATTTGGGGTTCGTTCACAATTTGTTACTCTTAGCCCTAAGTAGCCACTAAAACAGACGTATGTCACTCAGATTGAATAAAACTAAAAGCAAGTTAAAAGACATTTTCTCACTAGCATAAGAATTTTTAAAAAGAAAAAAAGGTTGACCTGAAACTTCTGGAAAAAAATGTAAACTGACTTCTTTAGATTACAAGTGTACCTTCAGGATGGGCACCTTCATCCAGTGCGTGCTCGAATTCTGTTCCATTGTCTAGAACTCCAACCTAATAGAAATGTAAAGTGGTAGCTAACCAAGAGAATTTACAGTTTTCGTCACTTGAAAAGACCCTGCCCTGCTTGGGTTTGACTACAAGGATGAAAAATTTATTGAGACTTTGAAACAATCACAAGGATAATAAAAGTAATATTATTATTATTATTATTATTATTATTATTATTATTATTATTATTATTATTATTATAAGGAATAGAAATGATTGATAATAAAAAAATTCAAAATTCTATAAAATTACGAATTCCATGATGCAGAGATATTAAAATCATACAATCAAATTATACTAATGACGGCTAAACCAAATGACATTATATTAATGACGGCTTATTATTATTATTATTATTATTATTATTATTATTATTATTATTATGAGTAGTAGTAGTAGTAGTAGTAGTATTAGCATTATTATTATTATTATTATATAGTAGGCTAATTATATGCCCTTGAATAAAGTAAAATTACATTTTTTTTCTATGATATAAAACAGAAAGAATAAATATGAGCGGGGAAACAAATAAACTATAACAGATTAAGGTTAAATGGAAGTTACACGGTCTGTTGAGCATTAATTAGTACTGAGCAAGATAATACGTGTATAGTGCTCTTTTGAAAAGCTTTTTTTGTAGGCTTCCCACCAATATGTAGAGGAATACCATTCCAGTAGTAGCAACCAATAATTGCTGGTAGAATTTGCTAATGTTTATTCTAAATGATGTAGGATTTAACTGATGTTGGGATGTACTTCTGGTGGCGTATTTACGCTGCTCAGATGCAAAATGGACGAAATGAAAAATGGACGATTTTTCATCAACAATTTGATCATAAAATAGTTGGTATGCATTTAATTTAACAATGTCAGGAAGCTTAATAAGTGCAAGGCTTTCGTAATGGGGAGTAATGTGATCAAATTAATAAGCATACAATATCAATAATTCTTACAGCTTTGTTTTGTAACTTTACAAGTTGTGATATTGGAGCTTGTGATCATTATTAGTTTAAAATAGCAGTCCAATAAAATCTAAATATTACTAAGCTTGATAGTGTAACGTCAAATTACAATACGTTGTATACTTTCCGAAACAAAAACGTCTAAATAACAGGTTTTGTATGGATCACCGAAGTGTGAAGGGAAGGAAGAGAGGGGTTTGGGAGAAAACAACCCGTAGGAAAAAAATAGCCCCCACCCCAGCGCCTCCCTCTCGGCGGCCCCTGAATAAAGTCTTTAAGAATGATCATTGGTAGCGCGTTCCACGATGAGGGTACAGTAATTTGGAAGGCTCTGCCACCCATGGTTCTCTTTATCTTACTACTCGTCCTTGCTAAAGATATACTATTATTATTGCGCCTCAAACTTACTATGGCTTGATCATGCGACTTGTTGCACAATAACTAGTTCTGATAAGTATTTAGGAGCCAGTCCATGAATGATCTCAGTAAACGTAAGTAAAAATATTTTATATTCAATGCGGGCCCTCACAGGTAGCCAGTGCAATTCTTGAAGCAAAGGTGTGATGTGACAGAACTTCGGAGTGCAAAAGACTACCGTAACCAAGCGCTAGCATTTATAACACGCTGTATGTCGAGTTTCCAGTCCGGAGTTCGCTAGTTCAACCACACTTATACCCGATTGCAGCTTTACTCAGTTTTTAAAATCAGTGGTGTTCAGCCGCTCTCTAATCCAATTCGGTAAAAAATAAGGGAACAAAGATAGATAGTCTAAATTAAAAATAAGCTACAAAGGAATGACAAAATCTATAAATCGAAAACTTAAGAGAAATAAAAAAATGGGAGCTTACATTTGACATAAGTCAAGTGTTGAAACTCCAAAAAAATATAGATAAAAACTCCTGCTACAAAAAACGCGTGCTCCTAACTCCCAGAAAAAAAAACCTGCTCCAGTATTATTACTTACTTCTATCACAAAGAAACAATGAGCGGTTCAACAAAAAACTGAAATTACAAATTAATCAAATTATCGCTACAGAAACATAACCGAAAGCATATTGAATAAAATTAAAGAATCAGTTCTTGTGTATAAGGTCATAGACTTGACACTGTAACTTCCATATTTGCTAATCCGGCACTCCAAATAACAGACTATTACTTAAGTCACTTAAACTGGTTACAAAAGCATGAATCAGTTTCTCAGTGCATTCTCGAGTTAATTTTCTAATATGACGAATATTGTATAGGTAATAGACTGCACTGCCGCAAGTCTTCAGCCATTGCAGGTTAATTGAATATTCTACTGTGTCCACCGGATAAAATCTACGCAATTCTACTACCCCCTGAATCCTAACAAAAATACGCGCAGAAGGCTTTACGCACAATGACAATACTTAGTAGGGTAGTGACAGGAAAGACCTATTGCGCAGCTTTTCCATCTTTTCGTCACGGAAAAAAGATTAAAAAATAATAAAACGGAGAAATTTAACTCCTTTTCTGACCGGATTGCCTATGGCAACTCAGTAATCAAGGAAGCCAGAGGGACAAAGATAACAATCCCTTGGATGACTTGAAGGAACGGGACCCCAAAGGTATAACGGGAAATAGCACAAATAGTGCAAAGAACGTGAAGTTCGCTAGATTAGTTATTTACCCTATTTTTTTGTTATTTTCGTTATACTTGCAACACTTGGTCGTTATTTTTTGCGATTCCCTACATTTCTAGACACAGTGGTTGTATTGAGTCTAAGGAGGAATAATCATCACTGAGACGGGTTGAAAGGAAAACTACAACAAATCCAGGCTGGAACAGGATTCAAACACACGACAGAGCTTAATTATTAAAAAAACACTGAATATAAGAACTTCTTGAAACAACCGATGTTATGAAACCAACCTTCGCTCCACTGAGACTGCTTGGGGTAAGTTTCAATGAGGAAGCTGTTAATGCTGACGTTACATTAGCTGTGAATACTGCCATGGTAATAAGGCCCAACGTGATCCAGATAATTGAGAAAATTCGAGCAACTACCGACTTTGGTGACTTGTCGCCGTAACTAAAATAACGACAAAAGTAGTAGTTCGTTTATCGAGTGTGCAAACATAAGAGATATTTCATTTGATTAGTTGGTTGGTTTAAGTTAACTAATCGTGGAATTTTATCACAATATCAAACTGACAAATATTCAATACAATTGTATTTTTGATCGTACAGAGAAAAGCAGTAAAGATCTCATTGTCACCTGACCCTTCACTTGGAGTCGGAGTCGTGCCAGTTACATACATACATACATGCATTATTTAAACACTGCAAAAACTTTAGTAAGAATACAATAGCTATAGTACAATAAAATTCAGTGACCACTATAATGATAAAAATACTGTTTTACAAGGTTGCCGTGTGGGAGCCTAACCCTCATTTTCATAAAATCGATTCTTTTTTTTTTTTTTTTAAGATCTAACTGATTCGGTCGTAAGTAAATTGTTGGGTAAGTTGTTCCATTGTGAGGCCGCACTGTAGCTAAAACTTTTTTTGAGATAGTTGGTGTTTGGTTTGGGCCAATTAAGCTTCATTTCTAAATTCCTGATATTATATTTTGTGGTACGAATTGAAAACAGGCCCCGTAGATAATCCGGAGCAAGACCATTAAATATTGTAAACATTAGGATGACTTTAAGCTTTTTCCGACGCATAGCGAGATTGTCTTGACGGAGTGAGGTAAGAAGATGGTTAGCACACGCGTCGTAGCTACTCTTTGTGATAACCCTAGCCGCCCTGTTCTGTAATTTTTGCAGTTTATCGCACAGAGTAACGTTGCATTCGTCCCAAACAGAACTACAGTAATCAAAATGGGGCCGAATAAGCGCGTGATAGATTTGGAGAGCGGTCTTTACTGATATAAATGGTCTTACTCGTTTGAGAGCTCCAATAGCCTTCGATATTTTCTTAACTACTCCATCTACATGATCTTCTCGTCAATTAATAAACCTAAAGGTTTAACCTTGTGGATTCTCGTGATTTATTTTCCGTTAATTTCTACGTTAATTTATTCGTTTCCAGAGGGGCGAATCCGTTGATGAGAGCCAATGACCATGAATTCAGTCTTTGCGACACTTAAACTTAATCTGTTTGCTACAAGCTAGCGATTGAGGTTCTCAAGGTCTAGGTTAAATTTATTTTCAAGTTCAGCCAATGAGTGTGCTGCTACAGTAATATTAGTATCGTCCGCGAACATTTTCGAGGAAGCAACTGAGAGATAATTGGGCAAATCGTTCATGTAAATTAAAAATAATAATGTTCTGGTCCTAAGACTCTTGTATGTCATAATTGCTAAATGTTGGTTTTCGTCTAATCACATATTCTCCAGAATCACAGACCTCTTTTTCAGCCTTAAATTGCCCTGGGAAAACTCACTGTGTGATTGTCGATGTACTCCATCTACATGATCTTCTCGTCAATTAATAAACCTAAAGGTTTCACCTTGTGGATTCTCGTGATTTATTTTCCGTTAATTTCTACGTTAATTTATTCGTTTCCAGAGGGGCGAATCCGTTGATGAGAGCCAATGACCATGAATTCAGTCTTTGCGACACTTAAACTTAATCTGTTTGCTACAAGCTAGCGATTGAGGTTCTCAAGGTCTAGGTTAAATTTATTTTCAAGTTCAGCCAATGAGTGTGCTGCTACAGTAATATTAGTATCGTCCGCGAACATTTTCGAGGAAGCAACTGAGAGATAATTGGGCAAATCGTTCATGTAAATTAAAAATAATAATGTTCTGGTCCTAAGACTCTTGTATGTCATAATTGCTAAATGTTGGTTTTCGTCTAATCACATATTCTCCAGAATCACAGACCTCTTTTTCAGCCTTAAATTGCCCTGGGAAAACTCACTGTGTGATTGTCGATGTACTCACAATATGAATAGCCCACTGGGCATCCGAAAACATGTAAACAAGCTATAAGATTATCTTATCTGATAGGCAAGAGAGGACGAAGGGATAAAACACATCCCCATGCCCCATAACAGTTTTTCCGATCTATTTTAAGCTTCGCGCTATGCTGTGAAAGATTTTTGGTCTCGTGACCATGGTCCTTCAGCCAACGATAATCAATCAGGTGTCGTCCTTAAGATAGCCGCGCATCATGACCACACGGGCTACATTTAGATTGACAAAGATTATCATTGGAAGAGGCCCATGTCTGATGCATGTGTTCTCTTCTTTTATCCTCTCTTGCGATGGGACAATGAGCACCATCTAACCTACGTATTTGAATAAAAAAAGGCCTTCCTACCCTACAGTTGTCATGGAAATGAATGACCACCAAAATCCATCCCATGATCCTTTGATGAATGAGCGAGGAAACTCTTCACTGTTCCAGTACGTGTCCTGTCCAAAAATATTTCATAATAGAAATTTTGCTATTTACCTTATAAACTCCTTACTACAGAAGAAGGACGGGCAATAATTCGGAGTTAAGAATTCAGCTAGATGGTACCGTATTTCGACGTAATCTGCACATCAATGCTTTCTTTTGGCATTTTCAGCACATTCACTCGCCCGCTAGCTCCTAAGTAAATTAAGAATTCCAAGTTTCATGCAGAGCAAAATTCATCTCCATTGCGGGACACCAGTTTTGTTTAACTTTGTTATGATCACACTAAGCGCATTATTTGAGAGATATAATGTCTACAGACCACGTTCACTGGAAAATTGAATAGTTATCTGATTTCTTCCGGAAATAAACACAAAAAATACAATTATAACAACAACAAAACGCCCAATTTGGGAGTTACAATAAACGTATGTATGTATGTATGTATGTATGTATGTATGTATGTAACAGCAAAACAACTTTATGTGGTAGTTTTCTTCAAAGATAAATTCTTAATTTGTGACTTGACTCTACTGAATTTTCAATAAACTACCGTATGTAAAGGATAGCGTTTTGCGACAGCCTGTAACAGGAGCCTAAGGATGTGTTCAATAATATGGGGCTCTTTATTGGTTGTTTCCCTTTCGTTTTATTTCAAAGACGTTTTGTGAACCTTCTTGCAAGCATAAATATTGTTTGATTTGGTTCGACAACATTCGTATTGCCACAGCTACTTCATGCAGATACACTCCTTGTACCACCTATGTACAAATAACTATATACCCACCAAGGCCCACATGATGATACCAGCAATTGCCGTTAGCACCATAGTAACAGCAAGCAATGGCCAAGCCTTGAGAACGGACTCTAAGACAACACTAAGTGTGCTCGTATCATCTTCTGTTGTGATATACTCTGTCCCGGGATAATCATCGAGTTTAAAAAATGGAAATTCATCATAGCGCCGGTTGGATGGATCTTCAAAAACTGGACTAGCAATGTGAACTTTATTTTGCCTCAGAAGCTCAAGCATCTCAAATTCGTATTCCATTGCCAGTGTTTTTACTTCGTATTGTTTTTTCCAATAGTAGCCACATTCTATCGTTACGTGTCTAAGCACAGCATCTCTTATCATGCCTTGAGCTTCATCGTCCAATGATTCATTGGTGGGTGGTGTTACATATGGAGGCTTTGAAATCCAGGCGATGGTCAGAGATAATTTCTGCATGTCTTCATCTTGTTGGGACGAGTTCCCTTCACCGTATGCAAGCTGGTTCTGAATGACAATGCTTGAAATTGCAATGAGAAGAATCAATGGAACTTTCAAAGAAACCGTCATCATAGCCTAAAACAAGACACAGAAGAATGTTAATGTGAAATATCAGATCGAAAGACTTTAAAATATTTTTGCGTACCACCAATCCAACAAGTCATAATGATCCCAAGTGTAAAAATTTTACACTGCATATGAGAATAATAAACTGAACGCACAATCATAGCCGGATACCCTGCGGGTGCTGTCCCAGCTTTTATTGACCACTTGCGATTCGCACTTGGATATCACGCAATCACTCAACAAATGAAGAAGTTCAGGCTCAGCCTCGAGGGTATCACAACCAATTTATCCTTCTTGATGAGTGAGGCCACTGTGAGGGCGATTTGACAGTTTATTTGTACTATCAACGCTTTAAAAAGAGACATGTTTGATTTTAAGGTTACTCCAGAGTTCCTTTGAAGGTCTATAAGTTTTCCTTAGAATGACGAGCGGTAGAACTCCTTTGTTTCGCGAAAATGATAACTAATCGCGCTAGACCTCTAATTATTGTGATTCGTGTTTGTGGTTGCCGCGCACGCAGGCATGCGAATAAAAATATCGTTCGCAACATAGTTAAACTAAAATTGTGGCAATTATTAAAAATACTTAGCCTCTTAATTGTAAAATTTCTTGTTTAGCGTTTCAAAATCACACACCTTAAATCCTACCTTAGGTCTTGAAAAAATATAATTTGTCGATATTTATGCAGATAGCAAATTGATGAATATGACGCATCTTTCAAACAAGGTTCTGCAAGAAACTTGGCTTAAAAATGTATCACTTCATGCATTTAACCGTTAAAGGTTAAATATTGCGGCTCAATTCGATTTATGACGGATCAATTACTTGACGGATCAGTTCTTGCTGAAAACATGGCACATACCCTTCAATAATACTTAGCCGGTAGTAGTAGGAGGTAGTGTGGCCCAGTGGTTAGGGCGCTTACCTTGAGATCCGGAGATCCCGGGTTCAAGACCCGCTCTGACCACTCGTTGAATTTGATCCTGGTAGTCCCTGGTTCAACTTCCCAGCCGCACTTGTAAATAGCCAACTGGTTTGCCTCCAGCCAGTTGGGATTCTTAACAGTTGTTGTTGTTCTGTTCTGTCGTTTCGTTGTGTTTCATTGGCCCTGAAAAGCCCCTGTGGAGAGCGGTCAATTAAGTATGTATTGTATTGTAATCGTTTGAGGCCACTGAAATCCCTTGCCACTACGTCATTTCTGTTGTATTTTTTTGCTAAGAGAGTTTTTCCCTTGAGATCTCAACAAGCCCAGTTTTCTTGCTGACATATTTTTGACTATACAAAAAATTAACCGTGTGACCGTTTCGAGGTTTTTTATAATTGATATACATCTTTTCGCAGTGATAAATAAATAATAACCATTAAGCCGAGTCTTTTAGCATGAAGATTGAGGTTTTTTATAATTGATACACATCTTTTTGTAGTGAAAAATAGTAACCATTAAGCCGAGTCTTTTACCATGAAGATTGAACCATATTTTAACGTACGCTTGATGCTGAACTTAAATATTACACTGTACTCTGAGGCGTAAAAAGTAGAAGCCTGCAGTATCCATTTTGACTGATGTGCGACAACATGAAACAAGTTGAATGTTACGAACATAAAACACTGGTTAGTTGCTAAGAAGACTAAAGACCGCTATTCATTTTCGAAGGCAGCTTCTAAGTGTTTCCCACCGACGTGCGAGACATGTAAAAATTTACAACGGTCTTTGCTATAAGAAATAGCTTCAGCAGTGTTGCTTGCTGACCTCAACATCTGCCTGGCTTGTCCACCAGATATTGAAATACCCGTAAAAATGAGCACTTGCGTATTCATGAGGCAAGAGTAGATATCTATTTTAACCAGCTTCAGGAGATTCAATTTTCTGGACGATTTTGGTAATGAAAATTGTAGAGTTATCTTATGGGACACAAAATTTAACAAAAAAAATAGATGCTAAGACATGTCGCCAAATAAAATATTGAATGTAAGGCGCTGTTACACTGTGAAATGTTTCGTGAACTTGTCTCGCAATGTTTTGGCGACATTGTGGTGGGACAAATTGAACGAAACATTTCACAGTGTAACATACCCTGCAACGGTCATAATCGTTGACGAAAGGCCAACAAACTGGTTTATAAAAAGCTCATATCTATGAAAGCTAATAACCCTGAAAAAAGCCAAATAAAATGGGACGCAAACTGTGAATCTGAAAATTGCCATAAACCTGACTGGAGAAACGCCTATAAAATAGCTTTTCGCTGCACCAAGAGCACTAAATTATCTAACTTTCATTATAGGTTCTTACATAGAATATTACCGACGAATTGTTTTTTGACAAAAATTGGCCTTAAAAATAATTCTAACTGTACCTTTTGCGGAGATTTCCCTGAAAACCTTTGTCATCTCTTTTGGAATTGTAAAAAGTCGTCTTGTTTTTGGGATGATTTATTACTGTGGTTGAAAGAGAAAGCCATCATACCAGATATTTACCAAAAGAGTATGACTGTCTCATTAGGATTGAAACCAGAAAGCTCTTCACGTCATAATGTTTTAATCAATTTCTGTTTCCTAATTGCCAAGTTCTTCATTTGGTGCTGTAAAATGAGGGAAACCCCTCCAAACATTAAAGGTTTTCTTCCCCTACTGTCTTTTCAATATAGGATCGAATCGTACACCTACACCAAGGAGAATAAGAAATGGGATCCTTTCACAGAACTTTTAAAGTAAAGTAAGACAGAAAAGTTAGTCTCGCAGTATCCCTTTTCCCCTCCACATTGAGCGACAATCAAACAAATAGATATACGTTTAAGTAAATATACTTGTAACAGTTCCGCCTTACCGTAATATAAGATATCAATGCACTTTTCAGACATGTTATATTTAGCTGCCATATACCTGTAATTTACTGTACACTCTATTTCTGTTCACTGGTATATTAAGAAAAAAAAAAAAAAACGGTCAAAATCGTTGCGAGACAAGTTGCAAGAGCCGTTGCCGAAAGTAGAATTAAGTTCTACTTTTCGTGCAACGATTTTGGGCGTTGCAGGGTATATTACAATGTGAAATGTTTCGTGCAACTTGTCCTGCCACAATGTCGCCAAAACATTGCGAGACAAGTTGCACGAAACAGTAGTGTTTCCAGTATACAATTATCTACCGAGATTTGTGTTAAGTTGTATAGATCTAGGAAACAATGTGTGCATATACGTTTCGTGGAAATGAGCTGATGTTTCAATTATGCTAAGGAGACACGATTTCAAATCTGTTTGTTAAGGGTTTTCATGTTTGTTGCCAACTGAGATTGTCTTTTAAACCATTCCAAGATAAATGCTTCACTGCTTTGTTTCTGTATATCCGTTTTAAATCACTTTAAAGCAGGTAAGAAAGTAGAAAACAAGATACCATGCGGTCGGTATATGCTTTGCAAATCATTCACTTTCAATGTTAATCTTACCGAGACGATTGATTCTGGTGTAGTCTTCAAGATTTGCCCGTTAGGCGCAAACCTAGACCGCAGAGATAATTAACCATCACAACATGAGCGCGCGTTGGATATGAGATGGTAATTAGGCAACGAAACGCGTAGCGCCGAGTTGGCTATAACCAGTCTCATATCCAACAAGCGCGAATGGAATAATTGTTTTATTAAATTCCTTAAACTCCAAAAGTTTGGAAGTACGAAATACGAGCAGAAAAAGGGAGAAAATCCAAGCGAAATCGAAAAAACTTGATGGAGAGGCGTTGTTGTATAATACCTGGTGGTCAGACATACGCACGATCATCCCAAACACGTTTATTACCTTTTCGCGTACTTCTAAGCCTCGGAATTGATTCAAACTTTCCACAAAAACGTTTTTTTTCCTTTATACCAAGAGAAATTTCGTTTTCCGGCGAAAAAAAATTTTTAGCTTAGCATCGCAAAGCGCAATCATTTACCAATATCATATACCATAATCGAGATTGAGTGAACCAATCAGAGCACGAGAAATTATCCGAGGTTGAGAATTTAATAATATTAAATATCCCTTGCAGGGCAACATGCAGACAAGAAAATGAAGCGCTTTTCAAGAACTAGAGTCATGCTGATTGGTAAAGGGGCTAATAGAAAAATCGCGAAAACCCAGAAAGGCGTCCCTTTTAGAAAATTCTAACCTGCTGAGGTGATAGATGATGATCTGATATGGGTGCTATTTTGGGCACCATTTGAAAATGGTAAATAGTCTGCGCTAGAGTAATCAATCATCGTATCCCACGTAAATATTTAACAATTATTCACCGAGATTGAAAAGAAGAATTGTTTTAGTATACACTCACGAAGTGATCTCAACAACAATTGCAGAAGAAAAAAATTCAAAGCCGCTTTAATTGACATCTCAATTCACGCGTAAAAAACGTGCAAGAGGCACAAAGCATGCGCGTAAGTGTTTACGGAAGCTTCAAACATGACAAATGTAAATAACTTCCGTTAAAATCCTCGTCACAAACAGCAAAATGGTAATTTAACACCGTTTAAATCAGCAATCTAAATCAAAAGTCTGCTTGTGAAAACATTTTCACCGTTCCATCAAAGTTTTAGAGGTTCATATGAAATGGAAGTTGAAAGTGCAGTTCGTAAAGGATCCACAAGAAATTACGGCTCTATTTGAGGTGAGTGTTAGTTTGATGCAGAATGACCCGTCTTGTTTCCTTGCAGCCATGTAGAACTTTCTTATTAAAACATTTTTTAAATTTCTCGATTTCAGTAACAAATTCGTTTTGCTGGGCGACCAGCCCTACAAAATATAATTATTCCGAGTGAAACAAATTGCTGGCGTGAAGATGGTTTAATTTTCAGCAATAATTATCTGCTAAAACGAAGTCAAACACTGGTTGGCAAAAGCATGAGCTCTTCTCTTACCTTTAAAAACTTTCAGGCTAAATTTTGTGACCCTCTTTGTATTCTGTAGCACAGCATCATCTTGTATTCTCAATATTTCCGATTCAGAAATGCTGACGAGTTTAAGCCGGCCATTTTGTTTTCTCCGAACTCCGTAGGGAGTGAATAATGCTCAATTACTCCGAGATAGAGAGCCAATCAGATTGCTTAAAACATAAAGATTAGTGAGTGAGTATATACTAATTAATTGCATAGAGATTAAAGGGGCTAGGGCAATTTTAGGCAATTTCAGCACTGATTGAATGGTCATAGAATTGACTAAAATATCAAAATAACTGTTCAAAACTATAGAAGAACTCTAACAAAACACAGGGAAGCCAAGAAGGGACATGGATGGACAAAACTGGAGAGGATTTAAATGAATTGAATTTGGGTAAATTTGAAAAACGTCGGCCCACCTTTTTTCAAATTTATATCAGTCTATATCAAAATGTCATTTACACAGCTGGAAAATCATTCTCACTGGTTATGTGGCCGTGATTTTGCAAATGAAAGACTCTTGCTCTGCCAATTTGACGGTTGGAGCTCATAATTAACAAAATTAAACAAATTTACCTAAAATAGCATGACCTAGCTCCTTTAAGCTTCGCCTTCAAGAGAAAAAAAAGGCCTCCATGTCAGAAAAAGTCAATATTACTTGTCTTACTTGTAATTCAAGTTACTTGTCTGCAGTCACTGAAACATATCCTCCGAAAACCTATAATTCTCCGCGTCAACTGTTATCTTAGCTGCGACGATAACGGTAACTATTCAAAGCCTGGTCATCATTAACGACGCATGCGTAAGTATAAGCAAAAAAAGTAAAAGCGCGCGGAAGCGCGGCCGCAACATAATGCTTTTTTACGTTGCTGAAGAGTAACCTGTGTTGGTATGTAGGCTTCTACGTTATATTATAATAAAGTTTCGATATAACGCGCACTCTGAATGGTTAAAACAGCGTGCTTTATGAGAGTACAGAAGCCCGGCTGACGCCATTCGTACGATTTGGAAATTAAATTTTTGCGAAAATTTTAGACGAATACGTATTATTAATGAAATTAAACAATTCACTATTATACAGTGTAAAACAAATAAAGAAGCCTCGCCTGTGATCTGTTTTAAGGATCTTCTTCCCATAAATTCGACTGTAGTTCATTCATACAGCACAACGAACGGTCTGAACGCAGCAAGAGTTTGTTTACGAGCCAGACCAGCCACACACTTAAAGCAACTTGTTTTTCAATTGTTCAGGAATTCATGATCGAAAAGTCGGCCGGATTTTACTAACAATTTGTTTTTCGATCCCGACTTTAGACTAAAAACTACTTGCACTCGTTTATTAGCTTTCTTTGAACTTGCATTTGATGGTTTCTCAACTTTGATGGTTTGACATTTTGACAGCTTTGGTCGCGTTCGATCAATAAAATTGAACCATTCTTACAAGAATTGTGAATGGTCCGTTTTAGCGTTCTTTATGAGAGTATTTTTCCTCACGACATGTATAAGCCTGCAGTATCCATTCTGACGGGCGTGCGACAACATGAAACAAGTTAAATGTTAGGAACATAAAACATTGATTAGTTGCTAAGAAGACTAAAGACCGCTACTTATTTTCGAAGGCAGTTTCTAAATGTTTCCCATCGACGCGCGAAACATGAAAAAATTCACAACGGTCTTTGCTATAGTAAATAGCTTTCAGCAGTGTTGCCTGGTGACCTCAATATCTGCCTGACTTGTCCAGTAGCCTTCTATTTTAACCAGCTTCAGAATATTCAAATTTCTAGGGGAATTTGGCAATGAAAATCTTAAAGAGATTATCTTCTTTATGGGATACAATAGTTAACAAAAAATAACTTTAGATGCTAATACATGTCGTCAAATAAAATATTAAATTTAAAAGGTAGTATTTCCAGTATACAATTATCTACCGAAAGTTGTGTAAAGTTGCATAGAATATCTGGGAAACAATGTCTACATATACGTTTCGTGGAAATGAGCTGATGTTTCAATGATTATTCTGGTTGTTTTTCCTTTTCGTAGTCAAAAATTACACTTTTTTGAAAATTCCCTAGCGGGGAAAGCAACACGAAAAGACTTAGAAGCCGAAGGCGCGCGCGCGGAACACCATAGTTAAGAAAATATGGTAACCCATCGATGCGAGAAATATTGGTTTTAGTTATGACGTCATCGACCGTCCATACGCCCATATGTCCGTACGTACTCCATCTAACCATGTATGCCAATATGACCAGCATCACACCAGTTTACAGCATATATCTTTGATATTGGACTTCCATGATATGGTCAATTGACACCTGTCAAGGTATCCATTGACCAGTATCACGTGACCATATCGCTGGCTCAAGTTTAATGCTCATCGAGGTCAGCTGTTTTTTCTTTTAAGTTGATCGCTGACCAGGTACTGGTTTTCTATTGGATCGGAGGCTCAAGCGTTCGGGTAGACTTTCATATGCTGGACTAAAATGGCGGAGGACAAAAGTGGAGGGGGACAGGGGGGCGGGAGGGGTACAGGAGTCAAGAGAGGAAAGTGCGGGATGCGGGAGAGGAAGGTGCGGGATGTGGGAGTTCTAAGAGGGCGGGAAGAGGGAGAGAAATGCAAAGCGCTACTACGTTACAGTACTTTAAAAAACAAGAACCCAAGTGATATCTGACTTGCGTTAGCAATCAAGCAAACAAAAATTCGCGCTTGGGCTGAAACACAGGCTTACTTCCGGTGAAATTGTAAGCCCTTTCACGACGGTTGAGTCATAGGTCATGAAATGTCAAGCGGCTGTCGCGTAACTGCTGCAAGGCAAGCGAAGCGGCGCGACTTGATTAAAAATATGGTTAACTGAATAGAGTGTAAGGTGTTACACTCTATTCAGTTAACTCTGTTTAAAATATAAGTGCTACACGGCCAACGTTTCTATAAACGTAACCTTTCTTGATTAAAAATATGTCGTCGAAGACCATTTTAATCGGTCTTGGCATTCTTCGGTGCGGAGCTAATTGTGCGGTACGGGAAGTGGGAGAACAAGGTCTATGAAAGACCAGCCAGACGTTTACCCCTGGAGGTAAACAAATGATGCAATCCGAAAGGGTTACAAGCAAAGTTTACTGTTCATTATACATAGTAAGCTTCCCTTTTATCGACAATCACTAAGTTGTTTTATTGTATCTGAAATTTTAACTGCCAATACATATCATTACTATAAACAGAATTTACAATTGTCACGTTAAATTTGCAAAAGTGATTGTTCAACGTTTCAGTGTGCATGGAAATTCTTAATTGCACTGATTATCCTGCGTGGTTTTAATTTTCTATTGGATACGCCCAGTTATTGTTGAAAATGCTGAAGTTATAAAACGTTCATTTTGTTATTATGGGTGGAACCTAGTTATTGTTTTATATCATATTGCACCCTTCATTGTCAAGAATCATAAAGGAATGCAAGGTCAATTATTGGAAACATTTTGTCCATGGCATAGTTAATAGAGGGGAATGGTTATGAAACCCGACACCTTTCTTTGTTGTAGGTTTTTGTTCTCTTTTCTGGCCTTGACCGTGCACAAAACACAATAGTTGTTTGCTCCGTACGGAGGAACCAACCAATAGAAACGTGTTGCTTACGTAATTCATGCATAGTGTATGAGCGCAAAACAAAAGATTGTGCACGGTCGTGGACTTTCCAACCTAAATCTTGGCATCTTTGTTTGCTCCTTTGATGTTTGCCGAACTTCCTAACCATTCCCCTCTATTAACTATGGTCCATGGCTAGTATTGATCAAGAAGTTACAGACCTTCAAGATTGTTAGCATTTATTTAAGGAGCAAAAACAAGGTTTCATTTTGTTATCATTTCAACAAAACAGCTCCTTTCTGTGAGTGTTTTTGTAGCAGTGGATAATAAGAACACTTGAAACTGTTATTTGCTCCTGATTGAGGGAATTAATATTGAAAGCACAAAGATGTGATTAGTAGACATTGAAGTTGATTGTGAAAACTTAATTCACTGTCTTGCAAACAATGTTAATACTTTAATGCCAGGAAACCACTTTGGGTAAGTTTGCAACTTGTGTAAGGGTAGTCCTAAGTTTAATTCTACTACTTCTTTTCACCCATGCTCACTTTGAATGAAAAATGTAGTAGTAATAATAATAATAATAATAATAATAATAATAATAATTTTATTCGTGTACAGTGGTGCTCATACAGAAAACCCGTGTACATTTACCATACCGTTCCTTACTCTGCTTACAAAGAAAACACCAATTAACCACTCCTAAAAATTCTGAAAGATCCAGACCAATATAATTATACACTCAGCTCACCAAATAAAACAAACAAAAACATGCAACACCCTTCACAAAGTCTTACCTTTGATTGTTTAAGCCGACTTGTTATATTTTAAATGTTGCTTTCGTGCAATTCTTAATTGACAACTGGTGTACTTTATTTGAAATCCAAAGTATCTTACCGTAAAGGTGTGTTGTTTTTAATGTTCGTGAATAAACCTGATTCTAATTTAGTCTGTGTACGAATCAAAACAAATATCTCCATTCAGTATTCCAAATAAATCTCACCTTAATATCTTCACATTCCTCGAGAATCTTTAGCAAAAATAACCTCAGGTCGCTACTGTGCTGATTGTTTCCATTGGCAAATTTAGTTGTATCAATTAATAGATAACCTTTATTTCTCCTTTATACAACAAGTAGCAGCTACTTAAAGTTTCAGGCTCGTCTGTCCGGTGAACTTTCACCACTATTCCAAATTTCACCCCTGATCTCTTCGCTCAAACTAAGCATGGTGGTTTGCTGATACAAAGAGGCTTCTGATTGGTTAATTTTTTATGTCGTCATGGCGGTGGCCATTATCACGTGCACACGTGAAAATGGAGGATTCTGATTGGTTAAGGGCTTGGAGTCCAAGTCCACAAAATCAAGATGGCGTCGCGGCCTACCCCAAGATCCGGATGCAACCCCCGGTTCTGAGCTAAGGGTCTACAAGATGGCCGCCGCCGCCTCGTTGTATCGGGATTAAGTAGTAGATAAAATAGGAGTGGGAGATCTGTATGGGCGTTTACAATAGCGAGCCGATAGGCGACAGTTTAAACTTCTGGCTCTGCAAATTCATTTTGTGAAGTTGCGAAGCAAACCGGGGAACGCTACCCTCCTAAGACGCTGTACCTACTTGTTTGCGGCATTAATCGCCATTTGGGAAACGTACAAGGAGAGAAGGCGTTTAACATACTGGAGAAAAGTGACAGGAGGTAAAACGACATTCTTTGAAGAAATATTTCATCTCATTTTTTTGTGTAGGTTCTGTTTTAACCTGTATATTGTTAAAATTAAATTCTATGATGAAAATATGTCCATTTTGTTATTCATTTTAATCAGTAGAGATCTGTATCAAAAGTTAATGAATACTAATTAGCTGAGCAGGAGTTTGTATCAAAAGTTAATTCTACTGTTTAATAATTCATCAACCCCAGCCTTTCCCTGCTACCTATTCAATTCCTCCCCGAGCTTTCAGAGAGTTGATTTGTATTGGGGTTTACAGTTGTGTACATGTGATCTGAATACTGTGGTGGGATTGGTTTGCACCCTCATGAATAATTAATTAAATTTACAAGCAATCAGAACGCTCGTTTCAAAAGTGGGTCATAGGGTCCAACAGGACCAATAAGAGGAGGGCATGACGTCATGGACTACAAGATGGTGGACGGAATAGAAAAAGAGAGAGATCGCAAAATGGGTTTGTTTTTACGAATCATAAACGGTTTGATCGACAAACAAACGAAACTATTTACAAGCGGGAACGTGTGAGGAGGCCTGATGCCTAGCCTCGTCCCTAAACAACAAAAAATGGTAGTGGGATCCAGAACCCACTACTAAAATAAAAAAGAGACATAAAAGTAAACAACCTATGGCCACATGTTTCTTTGTGCTGGGTTGAGCCACGGCATGATATACGAATGTGGTCAGTGGACAAAACAAGGGAAGGCGTTTCTGTCGGAGGACTGGTGCAGGCCGTGTCGCTAACTGTTGAACAAGTTCCTCCGGACGATGTCCCGATTTGGTGGCGAGGATGGTATGACATTGTCCGGGAAATGTCGTGAAGCCACGACTTGTTCTGCAGTGAGGCCACTGCCATTGTTCCCTTCGAGGTCGGTGTTTGTAGCCGTAGTGGGTCGCCAGGAACGCATACAGGCAGCGTTCGTGTATCATCTGCTTGCAACAGAACATCCTCATGGGGAGCGACGGGTACTTCTGGTTCCGCTTGACCCCTAGATGTCGACATATGGCCGTAAAGGTTAAATGTTCTAAAGTATGCGGCTCCGTCAGATGGTACTCGAAGCAAATGACGCACTTGTTCTTTTCGTGATGCTTCTATAGCATCTCTTTTCTTTTTTCTTCCTGCTGCTTCCACCACCAGGCTCGCATCCCCTCTATTTCCTCCTGGCGTCTTTGTATGGTGGCCTTGTGCTCGATGTAGAGCTCGGTCAGTCTCACTAGGACACGTCTGCTCCGTCGGGCTTGGGAGCGTGTCACAACAGGCATCGTAAAGGGACATCTAGCAAGAACAAAATGAGAATGACAACAGAAGGCTACATTTGTCTTCTTATATGAGGGAACCCGAAAGGTCATGTGACCAAGAGGAGTGGGACGAAGGGGTACCCCCTCAGGAAAGGTCTCATCATGAGAACGAGGTCAAGAGAGACCTATAAGAGTAGGTGAGGTGGAAGGGTCGATATTATTGTTTTTCTCTTGACTCCTATGGGCAGTTGTCTTTCTTTAATCGAGTTTGCCAGAGATATGCGGAGAGCGCAACGAGAAGATGGAAGTCGTGTGATCGTAAACGTTATGATCGGTAGGGGTCCCACATTTAATATTTCGACCCGACAAGAGCAGACAAAAAGAAAAGAAAACAAAGAAGTAGAAATGAAGGCAGGCCTCCGTTGGGCTGGTATGGTTAAACCTATACCGGGCAGTTTCTTGATGTGGAGGACACAACCGATTTCCCTTGTGTCATATGTTGTGAAGAGGAGTTCCAGACGAAGTGCAAGAATAAGGTGATCGAGTTCGTCGAGAAGTTGAGGAATGCATTGCTCAAAGGAATCGAGGGATGTAAACTTTGCCCTGAGCTATCTGTGGAGATGGGTTGCTGTCATCAGACTATGCACGTAGGCTGTTTGTTTTGCTGGTGGATTGAAAGAGACAAGTGGACGTGTCCACACTGCAGAGAGGTGTATCTAGAGGGCAAGGACCAGGACTACCCTTCTGAGAGACGAGAGGGTATAGTGAATCAAGTGTTTGACGCCATGACGCGTACCATTTGGGATCTGGATACGCAGCCTCACCAGGATCCGGAGAATCCACATGCCATCGTCATCGATGACAGCGACGACGAGGAGGACAGGTTCGAATTTACGGACATTTTGGATGATGATTTGTCTACGTTGGAGATGCTGTTACGCCACTGACATTTTTTTGTTTTCTGTTTTTGTCAGGGTGGAGAATGCTTTGCAAGACCGTCGGTTTATTGTACGGTGGGAATATCGGTGTCCTCATTACCCTCTTACAGACTGGATGTCTTCTAATAGAGCTACACGAGAACACTATTATCAGAGATATCTTAGGAAACGTACTTTACCCTCGTTTAGTGAACTTCATCTACTGTAAAAAACAAGACACCAAGTTTGTGATTAAAAAACATGTTTTATTGAACCTTGTTGTTTGACATGTGTTCCTTGAAGAAACGAAAATTGGGTAGAGAATAAGTCCTCCAGGCGGGACGTAATGGAGTGGAGGGTTTCTGACTGGCTAGGAATCTTTGAGTTCGTTCGCAATTGATGTCACTTGTGTCATATTGCAACAATCTTTGATTCCGTATCCATTGGACGAAGTGGTAGCACTCCACTTGAGGGCAATGATGGCCTAACGGGTCTCGATGTTGACCACAAGATGCTACAGATCTGAGACGTGGTAAGTCCTCGAACCTGGGACATCCCAACGTTTCGAGATCGAGGTTGGGGATGTTCCAGGTCGTCAACCAGGTTCCCTTGACGCCACCCTTGAAGGCTACCAGAGAACGTTCGGAGGTCTTGTACTGTTCATAGAGACGGCGAAAGTCGGCTAACAGTTCACTGGGTACAGGATAGGATTCTCTTGGATAGTACGGGAAGCCGTGGACGTACTTCTCACAGTATAAGGTCGTGCATCGATCGTGCCACCGCATGCAGGGTTTGTAATGGGTGGACCCGTAATGTTTTCCGGTATGGTCGCACCATCCGAGTTCTCGTGGCAAGATCTGACGTCCACTGAAAAAATACTCAAGATCGATGACCACGCACACCTCATCGAGAGGGTGATGAGACTTCGCCGTACTCGCGTTCGGAGTACAAACTGGCATCTGGGAATTCGTCGGGATCGTCGGCCCAGTCGAAGAGGCGGCGGCACTCATTGCAGTTTCTAAACAGGTCCCACGTGTCTAGAGCAGAGAGGGGCAGTTCGTTCTTGTCTTGACGACAATACTTGCACAGAAATTGATCAAAGACAGCGTCCAAATGTCTGAGGAGCCTTAACTTAATGGTATCCTCGTCCGTTTGCGTAGCGATCCTATGAGACATGGTTTGGTGTGATTTTGTGCGAGAGGGACACTAACTTTTATAAGGGTTTGAGTAAATGACCTTGAAGTCCTTGACGCCACAGGTGTGACGATCACGTGTAAAAGTCATAAAAAGAGACAACGTTCTTGCCTCGTGGTCATTTTGCAAAAGAAAATGAGTACGTCTTGGCTATACGGTGATCTGTCTCCTGCCCGTTACCCGTTTAAAGAGGGCAACAGTAAGATGAAGAAGAAGAACTCGCCCGTGAAAGGAAAGAGAAAAGAGAACCAGGATACCGTCCGTGAGTCGGCCGAACCGCCTGTGAAGATTTACAAAGCCCGCCAAAAAGCGGCTGAGAAACGAAAGGAAAATAAAAAGAAGAATGAGAAGGAGGAAAACACGTTAAATGAGGGTGCCCGAGAGTTGGATGCTCTTCTGGCATCGGTACCGGCTCCAATTACCTTCGTACGAGGAAATGATGATGGTGGTAGAGCAGATTCCACCACCTCAAGGACCCGTGAAATTGGCAGAAGGGATCGTTCATCAGCAGGATGTGGGCGTACCGTTGGAACCCGTGACGGCGACGGCAACCTGGCCAGCTCCCGAACCGGTACCACCACCGCCGCCTTCGCCGCCATTGTCGTCATCGTCACGATCCTCACCCCCTCTGATCCAACCCTCGGGGGACGTGCTGTGTCCTTTCCACAAGACCCCTTTGACCGCAGGGCTGTCTAAAAATGGAGTACCGTGCATGTATTGTCAAGATGTTGATGCCGTGTGTCCTTTCTGGGTCATGGGTGCCGATTGAGTACAAACCTGGACCGATGCTGACGAAGAACAGATTCATCCAGATATCAGACGAGGACCCTGGAGTTGTTTCCACGACAAAAAACCCCGGTTGTCATTGACCATGGACCCAGAGTCGCCCAATAAGGGTCGGTTTTTCCTGACCTGTCGACAAGAAGAGTCTTGCAAGTTCTTTTAGTGGCTGGTCAGCGAGTGGTCCAACTGTATCGTCAAACATCGTCTGGGAGAAGCTACGAAAGCTGGATACCCCAACGAGGTGGAAGAGTTTCAAAGGTTCAAGCGCGGTCAAGAAAGGATCAAGAAGGAACTGGAGCAGATGGAGACCGATATTCACGTACCCTTCAAGCCATTGTCCGAAGAAGAGTTAAGAGAGGGACTCGAGAAGTTGTCACGGAGACAGCAGTGGATGGACCACGCTAAAAGGATAAAGAATCTAGAGAAACGGGAAGAGCGGTGGTGCCGTCGCCTGGAGCAGACCCGTCCCATTACACCCGGACTGTTAAAAGCATGTTTTCTTGATTTGAATTTTGATCAGATTTGTATTGATTCTGGAAAGTAGGAAAAAAGTATAAATAAAAGAACGTGTTGTGAAATGTAATGGCAGTCGTGATGTCGTGTGCCGAGCTGGGCCGTCGTGTATTGAGGGTGGGTCTAGAACGATTAGCACATCTCCCTTATCGCAAATACGGACGACAACTGCGTTGGTCGATCTTGACGTGGTTGTGTCGGAAACTCGTGAAAATTCTCGGTGGAGACGATCAATGGGATGGGTTTCCGACCAAGGGACCGATCGATGCCATAGCCGAGGTGGCAGCTCTGAAACGAGAGGCCGGCTATAAATGGTCTTATTTTGTCGTGTATCTGGTATGGTTGACGAGAACTGTTGGACCCGAGAGAGCGTAGTGTACGTGGCAGACCCTAGAGAAACGATACCTCAAGGACCTTCCTAATATTCTGGAGTTGGCGATCCGACCGGTACGACAACGATTCAAGCCGATCTGGTGGAGAAGCAACCTCTCAAACAATGGAATGGTGGAAACTGATACCTGTTGACAGTGATCGATGTGTTATCCAAGTACGCCTGGGCCGTACCCGTCAAGAACAAGACGGAGGTGGCCGGTGGCCGTGACAGAAGCCTTTGAGAAAATATTGAAACAAGGGGGGCGAAAACCGTTGCGTTTACAGACCGATGCCGGTAAAGAGTTTTACAATGCTCCGTTTAGACGCATGTTGGAAAAAGAAGGCATTCATCATTTCTTGACTCACGAGGATGCCAAGGCCTCCGTGGTCGAACGTTTTAATCGTACGTTAAAGCAACGCATTTATCATTATTTCACGGCTTGTAATACGCGAGCCTATCTTAGTGTATTGCCCCAATTACTCGACGGATACAATCGGAGTTTTCATCGGAGTATCGGGATGGCACCACGTGAGGTGAGGGACAAGAACGAGGGGACGGTGTGGATCAAGTTGTACGGCAAACGGTTGAAATCGCGTCCTCGTCCTAAACTCAAGGTGGGCGATCGAGTAAGACTCAGTAAGAAACATCGTCCTTTCAAGAAAGGTTATTAACCGGGATGGACGGAAGAAGTGTTTGTGGTGCAGCGAGTGGTGCCTGGACCCGTCGTCACGTACAAGCTCAAAGAACGAGACGGAACTCCTTTAGAAGGCAGTTTCTACAAAGAAGATGTGCAGAAGACACCGCACCCGACTGAGCCTTGTTCCGCATGGAAAAGATTTTACGACGATGCGGACGAACCGTGAAAGTCTGTTGGTTGGGTTGGCCTATTAAATACGATAGTTGGGTTCCTCGTTCGGCTTTGAAACATGAATAAATAAGAGAGAGAGAAAATAAAAGAAAGAGATCCATCATGTCGTGTTACGCTACCTTGTCGAGTCACGTACAGAAATCCGAGTTTCCCGACAATGATCCCTCCGAGTTTAAGGTACGTTTGCCAGGCAATCGTCTATGGCAGAAAGACGATCGATGGGAAATGGGATTGAGTGGGGCGTCGTTCCCTGCCATTCCACCACCACCACTGCCACCACAGAAGGTGTACCCAGAGAACATCTTGGTCCACGATGCTTACGATGGCATCGGACATCCGGACGAATGGAATAAGAATGGATACCTGTGCACGTATTACTATACCGTGGTGAATTCTGGAAAGATCTCACGGAATCTACGGGGTGTGGTGTTATTGTCAGAGATTACCCCTTCGTCAACAGGTGTCGAGTTCCTAAAGAAGGGAATCGACAAGATGGAACAGACGATCGCAGAGGGTCTGAAGACTAGGGATACACTCTTCATCGACGTCACAGAGAATTCGAAGACGACGAAGAAAAAATTAGGGGTGACACTTCGCTGGGAAGGGAGCGATCTGGTGTTGGACAATACGCAGGTGTTCATTAGCGGCGTCATGTGGAAATATTTTGGATTCGTCTTCGAATTGGCTCAGCACATGAGTTGGTTGACGACGAATCCCCGTTACGAATTTCAACCTGGCTATTATCACCGAGGTCCCAATATGCTCTTGGTACCCATCGATAAAATGGGGCCCAAGGCAGACTACACCCAAGAGTCCTTTCACGATGGGTCCATCTTTGAAGGATATCCCAATAAATTTTCCCACGGTCCTGTGGCGGTCGTCATGGAGGGTCTGGGATGGTCTTCCTTGTACCAGGGAGCCCGATTCATGGTCCTGGCGAAAGCTTTCAACTGGCGATTCGTACGCTTCAATGAAGCGTTTGAGAAATTCAAAAAGACCCCATTGTAGTGTGACTAAAACTGCTATTCTCAAACGCAAGTCAGAGATAGATGGTGTCGGACTCATGAAGGAACTGATGGAGGAAGTAGACAGACAGGTGCAACACGAGTTGGTGACGAGTAATATGGAGTACGGCTATGATACCCGTTCCGATGGGATGATCAGGAGGTCCTACTCGAGAGGAAGAAAGAGGCAGACGTGGGATCGCTTAGCAGTGGTGACATGACATTCGTGATTCAGTTTTGTTTGGCCTACAACATGGGGTGGCTCGCTAAGGATATGGCCGGAAAAGTGTCCTTGGGTCCTAACCTCGAGTACTCGTTCTACGAAAAGGACAACAAAAGAATGTCTAGACAGCTCGTCACAGAACTGTCCAAGGCCAATAGTAATCCTCGATACTGGAAGCACGTTCCGGGAGTAGGTTTGAGGATCAAGAACTTGAATGCTGCTTTTGGTCAGTCGGCGTCCCAAAAGTCACGAACCTTGCTATTGTATTCAGATGTGGTGAGTAGTAACATCGTCGGAGATAGCGAACACCTGCTGATACGTGAAGTGCATTACCGACAAGACGGTTCGGGTGTGGTCTACTTCGAGCCGACACACATTCAATGGATGCCCGTGCGTCGTGATTATTTGGACGTGATCGAGGTCAGTCTGGGTGAGAGTACCGAACAACTGGCTACCTTTACAGGAGGAGGGAGGACGATCGTGACGTTTCAATTCCGGAAGAGACCACAGTCCGAGCAGGTATAAAAAAGCAGACACACCAGAAAGAAAAGCATCCTCATCATGCGTGGAGGTAGTTTGACACGGTATCATCCTGTACCTTCGTGGTCAACAGGGGTCTGGCGTCACCGAAGATTTGATCAAGATTGCATCGCCCATGTTGATGAATGCCATGCAATCGGGACTGCAGGCGGTTGCCAGTGGCCAATCGTTAGGCTCGGCAGGAGAAGTGGTGGGACAATCCTTGAAGCGGGGTTTCAAACGAAAAGCGGGGTCGATCCTGAAAGCGGGCCTCAAAGCTGGAGGACGACATGCCTATAAAAAAGCGAAACAAAGCGTGACTTCCATCTTTGGAAAATGAATTTCCGTCCGATGGTCGTGCATTTGCAGTTGCGTCGACAACGGGCTTATCGTCGACGGCAATCAGCTGCTGCCGCTGGTATAAACGGAACGGATCCTCCACATCAGTACGGCGGTTGGCTGGTGACAGACGTATTGGGACGACGACGACCATCACGTAGACGAAGGAGAAGAAGACGACGACGATGAGTTTGGATCTGTTTACCTTGCCTTTGACGGACGTGACCGTATGGTGCCTTACAGTCAAGCCATGACGGGGATCGTTCCCATTTCCTTTGCAATCCCTGGTTTGGTCGAATTTGTCTATTTGGAGAGTAGTTACTTGGAAATCGACTTGAAATTGAATTCGGCTGCGGCCAACGGGCTCGTGGCCAATGTCAACAGTGCGTCAGATGCCAACAACAGCAAGTTTGTGTACGTGACCAACAATCTGCCTCATGGACTACAGATCAACCTACGATTGGGTGATGTCTTAATGAGCGAACAGACCGATACGTACATGTACATGGCGTTTATAGAGACCGTGTTGAATTACAGTCGGGACAAAGGGGCCACCCTATTGGCACCTCAAGGTTGGGTCAACTATTTGAACGTGACCAAGCAGTTGGCTGCGGCTGTACATGACGATGACATCTGTACGACGGTGGGATGGCGACACAACGAAAGCAATGCCCTGAAGAAAGCCACGGTCTCGTTCCACGGTAACAACAAAGCCAAGATGATCATGCACCCCCATTTGCTGCCATGCGAACAGGACATTTGTTGGCACCTCAAATGGAAATGGTCCTGGAACTGTTTTGCAACAAACCCGAGTTCTTTCTGTTTGGCAACAAGACCAGCAGTACGGGGGCAAAGAACCAGGTCACCCTGGGTAAAGACGGCATTAAGGTGACGTTTCATCTCTGTCGTTTGAATCTGAATTCGAGCGTCTACAACGATTTGAAGCTCAAGATCGATGTGAGAAGTAAATGTACCCCATCGTCCGAAGCGAGACTCGAACCTTTTCGTTCGACGGACGCACCACCTTGTGGATGGTCGGTCTGCTGGACAGTAAAGCGTTTAAGGACGGTGCCTACTAATTAAAGATATTTTTGCCCCGGGTGTGATTATGCAGGAAATGTAGATCTTAAAAGGTGTTATTGAAATCCAAAAAGAAAATTGGGGGTAACCACGCATTTTTCAAAGATAATTCTTGAATAATATTTGTAAAAAGCTTTAAAATACAAAGCAATGTATGGCGTTCTTTCTCAAATTGAAGCTTAATTATCTCTCAAAAAAGCATGGTTACCCCAATTTTCTTTTTGGATACTAAGAATACTTACTAAGATCTACTTTCTCCGGATAGTTTTAAAACGCACAAAAATGTCCCTGTACTAGTAGGCATCACCGATAGGGAACCCGAGTATCTTTGGATGCGCACAACGTATGCGCAATAACAATAGTAGGCACCGTCCTTAATGGCGATCTGGAGTATTATCCGTATGCCTTCCAAGATTTTGGGGTCACGAGTATCTGCCAGATCATCGGTGGCGAAGAATACCCGTATTCAACGTTGGAATTGAATGGAACGAACATGCGGAAAGATTTCTTGGGATATCATCGTCTCCTGGAAACAAGTGGTTCGGTGCTGCATCATCGTCCGCACATGATCCATCCCGAGGACTGGGGATTCGGACGTCTTTGTACGTTGTTTACCTTTAACAATGTGCCCAATGGAGATGCAGATTCTCCGAATCATCGAAATCCTAAACAAAGAGGCAAAGTCCGTTTGGAGATCAAGTTTCATGCAGCTCCTGACAAGAACATCACCGTGCTGGTGTGGGGAGAATTCGAAGACACCTTCCAAGTGGGTGCCAGCAGTGCCATCTTGTATAAAAAGAATCGATTGAAAACTGAAAAGAAAAAAAAAAAGATGGAATTTGTGCCTTTGAGTGACGTGACCTTACGCCATTTAGCCTTGTACGATCTGATCCTGAAACGCGTCTTTCACTGTGTCCATCCTTCGGACGGGTTGCTCGTCCCAGTCCTACGACACGAGCGGCCTACATCGGGTCAACATTGGTTAGGACTCTGGAGCGAGAAGGGAACGTGTGAAGTCATGGACAGTTACGAACTCCCTCTCTCGACCTATGATGCCCCGGACTTGGAAACGTTGTTTGAACCATGGGACCACGTGAAGTGGAACGAAGAGACTATGCAAGCTTTGAATAGTATGGCCAGTTTCCATTATGCTTTGCTATTTTTGAAAGGAAGGGTACGAGGTAAAACGATGACTGATTTTGTCAAGGGATTTTCTCCGGTCGATTTCACAGGAACGACCAAGTCATAGGTCGACAAGTACGTCGTCAGATTGTGAGAGTTGAATGCCCTACCCTCGTTCAATGTTGTACGGCACATGAGTGGATGATTATGCTTTAAAATTTTGTTACCACATGTCAACGGTGTCCTCGTCTCATCGTACATAAATAGTCGGGTCGTACAAGTATAGATTCAAGTATGGGAGTCCTCCTCAGTGGGAGGAGTCAAACCCGGCAGTATGGTACACGACCGGGCCAATGCTCTCCGAGGTCAGATTCTGGTGTCGCCCAAGATGGTGGAACGACTACAACCTTGAGTGACATGGCGTGTCGTAAGAATTCTATTAAAAAAAGACGTCAGATCATGATGAATCAAACGGGACTAGGTCTGTGGCAAGGATTGAATACGGCGTGTGAACGATGTCTATGTCAACGATGAGACAGGCGCCTTGGCGTATTCGCGTGCAAATACCGTATCTGAGTGACTTTCTACGAGGTCTGGTAACATCATCGAGAGTCTGCCTGTTACGAAGCCTATACAATGCCGTCCATCAAATCATCGATGCTATCAGTTAGCTGGCACGAGAGATTCTGAAGGGACGCATCCGTCTGTCCAAGTACACGCTACTCAAACTAAACTCGGATTGGCGAGATAGACGAGTGTGGCGCGCCATAAGTCGGACCACCAGCATAAAAGTACGACGACAGATGATGCGGGGGCAAACCCGGTTTTGGAAAGGATTGCATACAGCCTATCATCATTGTGTAAAGAATCATCTGCAACATGGACGATGGTTGGAGTGACAACTCGTGGACGTACGGTCCTCGTTCGTTTTGTACCCTGTGGGATCAGATACGAGGTCTGCGACACCGGGTACGAGAACAATGTGATATCATACATCAATTGACGGATCAACTACAAGAATTAAATCAGAGTCTCGATCTAGCGGAACAAAAGATGGGTGCCCTGCAAGATCAAGTGTGCGAACTGAACCGACATTTGGAACGAGAACGTGGCGAGAAACAGGACCTCTACTATAAAACTAGGGAGAGGCCTGATGGTCCTAGTACATCACGATGAGTAAAGACGAGGGTACCCCAGGTTTTCAAAAACAAGTGTTGGTGGATCCCGAATGGCTCAGTCAGTTAGAAGAAGTGTACAAGGAACGCCTGACAGAGAACTCTCAATTGACGAAAGCGGTGCGTCTGGCGGCTAAAGAAGCAGCCATTCTCATGTCGGACACATCCCTCCGGGTATGAAGATAGCTCTGGTCATACCTTTGGCACGCGAAAAACGTCAGTGGACCAAGGCCGTTCGACAACCCATAGGATTCAGTCCTGATCCCGACGACGATCGTGATATGGAAGGGGAAGCGTTCACGCAAGGACCTTTACAGAATATGCTGAGTAACTGGTCCAAAAAAAGAAGGAGAACGTGACCGACACTCCGATGACACCCTCGGGTCCTGCACCCCCCAAAGTCAGGAAACGACTTCGATTCGTCACCAAAGCCGCGACACCCGCACCCCCCAAGAAAAAGAGAAAGAAGAAAGGAAAGTCCCCCTCCAAGATGACCCTATCGGTCGACTTTCAAAGAGACCCCATGATGGGTGACACCATCGCCGATGCAGCGGACGCGATGGATCGATCCACTCAGAAAAAGATTCGCA
The DNA here is from genome assembly GCF_036669925.1 of Montipora capricornis. Classification (NCBI taxonomy): domain Eukaryota; kingdom Metazoa; phylum Cnidaria; class Anthozoa; order Scleractinia; family Acroporidae; genus Montipora; species Montipora capricornis. The sequence continues at coordinate 12,990,843 of NC_090895.1, read as the reverse complement.
AGAAAGGAGCTCGTCGCCGGCGTACCGAAACAGATAAATTACGACGTCCGGCTGATTGGCTGGACTTTGACAAGGCAAGGACTTGTTTCGATGGCAAGGACTACTAAGAGGAACTGTCGAAGACAACGACGAACACGTCAACGTGGTGGCAAGTTTGCCTCACAGAACGCTTTGGCCAAGACGGGAATCGAGTTTCATTGGCCAGGGTATCAGTACATGGGTCCAGGTACGCATCTAAAAAAACGACTCAAGTGTGGCGACCCTGGCATCAATCGATTGGACAAGATTGCCAAGACCCACGAGATCGACTATGCCAAGGCCAGGACTTTACAGGACAAGTAGAAAGCCGACGACAAGATGATTCGGGCTATCAGTAACCTCCCAGGGAAAAAAAAGAAGACGGAGAAAGTGGTCAAGAAAATCATGCAATTGAAACGCAGACTCAAACTTTAATTACCATTTAATTGAAGAAATGGACCTTTACGGTTGTCCCGATACTTTAAGATTATTCATAACATCATCTCTACGACCAAAGCAAATAAAGTTCATGAAATGAAAATGTCCGTCTGTGTCTCTTTTGTTGGTCATACGCTTCCTGTGTTCCCATGTAGGCCACAGTAAGTTCCAGTCCCGTAAAAACGTACACGTCCCTCTGTAACAACATCCATGGGCCATGCCGCGTCTCCTGCGCAGATCGATACATGGGGCAAGATCCAATCGTACCTACAAAAGAAAACGAAAATGTCCGTCACCATCTCTTCTCATCAAGAAAGGTCGAAGACGCCACGTGTCATTGCATTGGTCATAGTAGTGAAGGTAAATCCAACATCTCGTAGGACAACACAATTGATAGTCGTCCAACGGACGGTTTATCATCTTGGTACGGGATATGGTGCACATCTGTGGAAACGAAAGAAGACCCTATTCAGAAGAGCATGCACAATACGAAGGGTCCAAACTATGAAAACGTCCTGTGCGAACATCCAAATGTCCCTGGCTACTAACGTAATAAAAATGTCCATCGTCGCACCAGATCATGACCCGATGACGCCATAGAGGTGGAACCAGATAGTAAATACTTATTTCGTCCTCATCACATCTGAGTCCGAGTCCGAGTCCGAGTCCGAGTCGTAGTCTGCCAAATAACAAACGACCGCAACATAATGGGATCCTCTGTAATTATAAAATCCGTATCGTGTTAAAACTCTATCGATGATCCGTACTTTCTCTAAAATCGTGTACGTTCCCCAATGACAAGGTAAACACATGAACTCTCCGTAGGCCATTCGCATGTAATCAGGGGTCTTGGTCAGAATCCCATACTATGAAAAAACAAAATCCGTTCACGTCTCGATATTAATCCGGTCTGATCTATCTCAAATCCTGGTGATACCGTCCGTAAACGCACAAGTAACGATCAATATCCCTTAACCGATCTTGAGTGGTCTCTCTACCCCAATGACACCCTCTGCATATAAAATCGGGCTCCTCCACGTCCTCCGGCCAAGGTGGACAACCGTCGTAAGGGACAACCACAAATTCCCAAATAAAAAAACGTAGTCCCGTCAATCGTTCTTCCAATAATATCACTCGAACCTCAGGCGTGTAGGGCTTTTTCTTGTGCACGTGAAAATTGCCGCTCCACGTACAAAAACATCGTTCGGGACGTACCATGATCTAGCAAAAGATGAAAGTAAAGGGTCATGTGGAAACCATAAAAGAACCGAACGTGACGCCCAGTTCCCTACGGCGTCGATACGGTCCTTGGCAGTTTCGTCCATGTGCCAAGGAACTTTCAGAATCGTCCATCACGGCGAGACAACGCATGCACGTCACGGGTCCAAACTGACAACAACGACAATCCCACAGCATGAACCATTCTCCGGAACAATACACGGTCATGATCTAGTAAAAAAAGTCCATGCACATGTCAAATTGGACACGATCTTCTTTATTATTGCGTGGCTTCATGGCAGAACAAGCAGATCCATAAAGGTATGACGACGACAACATTTGAGAATCGGCTATCGACGGCGCCGTCTTCGTCGACGCCCATGCATGCGCATGTGTAGGTATCTATGTTCGGCAGGTCCAGAAACAGACCACAGACTTCCACACTTCCGCGCGTAACTTAGTCTCCTTCAAAGTCCGACCGCAAAGGGCCGAGAAACGAGTAAACAGCACAACGAGATGGCACCATATCTAGAAGAGGAGGTAACGAAATCTTTGACACAATAATGATTCCCAATATATCCCCGAGACACGGAGAAGTGATGATGCACCACATAAATCACACCCTTTCTAGGATAAAAGAGATGGTATATTTTCAAAATAATAGCAAATCCGTAGGCTTTGTTGTCGATCTGAAAGTCGAGGTGACTTCGTACATCTTGGTACGTCCTCTAAAGAAAACCATTCAAACAAAAAACGTAATCGTGAGTGTATTTCTCGGGGCAAACGTAAAGGACATCTTATATTCCGACTAGTGCTCTCCAGATGACAAACGAGCTAAAGAAAAGAGAGTCAATTTAAAAGGAGAATAAGAAGAGGATCACGAGTGTAACTATGACTCCGATGACGCCCGTAGGAGACTTGTTGTGGGTCCATGACGTCACACCAGCAATGAGAAAGACACATGCTGCAAAGACAATTGTAGTTATTTACACGTGCCAAACATCGCAAGCATGTGGCCATAAAATGATTACAGTGTCGACACTCTCACTTGATCCAATAATACTTCTCGGATCCCGTATACGCCCTCTGATAGGCGACAACCATCTAGAAAAAGAGGAAAATCATCGACATAAACAACAGGACGTAAATGGCATGCAGAGAAGTCCATTTCTGAACACGGGTCGCCGACACGTACGACAAAGGACGAACGAGGTGGGGCGACGTCCATAAGAACCCGTGCAATAACGGTACCCAGGACATTGCATCATACCGTAAAGAAAATATAAGCATCGCATGATTAAGGAACCCTTCCGGAACAAAAGGACGTCTCATACGACACAACCCACACTCGAAAACGATAGCCGATTCTCCTACGTACGTCGCCGTCATCTACAACAAACCAAAAATAAAATCGAGCAGATCAGGTTCAGTGATACCAAAAGAGAATAAAGAAAAGCACTTCCGTCACGATCGTCTTCCTCTTCTTCTTCATCACCTACTTCCATCCTTCATCCGCGATCCTGGTCCAACACGGATAATAACTCTGTTTCTCCTTCTCCGTCTCCATCTGTCGCTTCGACATGGCTACATCTAAGAAACATCGCGGATCATCTTGCCATCATGGATAGTGACGAAGAATTAGCTCAAGCGCTGAATGACTTTGAAGGTGAACAGATAGGAAGTGCTGCTGCTCCTCACGGGCGTTTCGAGTTCCAAAGACAACCTGTTGTGGAACGACGCAGTGAACGTATGGGTGTTCGAGAACGTGTCTTCCAGCTTTGCCCTAGACAGATCGGTGCTTTCATCCCTCGGCAACGATTAGCCGACGCTCTCGTGCAGGGACTTTGTGCCGCTCTTGACGACTTGATCAACAATGAAGACATCCCAGACGGAGATCGTATCTACATAGCCCTAGCCTCCAATCGAATTGCCAATGCCTACAACGGATGGGAACTACGAGCCAAAGAATAGCGCGCTCAAGGTCAAAGAGCCGACGCCTTACTCGGTAACCTCTCGCACATGCTCAACTCCAACGAACAGTTTGAGATGGACGATTCCTTCACCCTCTCGTTCGTTAACGTCCGTGGCGTTGCCGTCGGTTCCGGTAAAAGAAAGACCTACCTGCCAGGTCACCAAGCTTTGACGCGTCTCAAAGGTCTCAAACGTTGCGCCCTACGTTGCGTTCGTCAAAACCAAGAAGACCGGACCATACGTCGGCAATGGACCGATTCTGTCCGAAAGAAACGTTTACCCCAACAACCCTGTGGTCCAGAACAACTTCATGAAATAATCGCCGCTCCCAGTCTCCACGACTACACGATCATCGTTGTATACGCCTACGGACGTGGAAACACTTTCTTGGGACTCTTACACGAAGATGGACATTACAATGCTTTGTCCTCCATGCCCCATTTCTTCCGTAAAAGGTACTTTTGCAGTGGATGTTTCCAAGCCTACAACGATCAGGGTCAACAGGCCTGTCCCAACAACGAAGTGAATCACTGTGGGTCCTGCTTGCGGGAAGGATGCCAAGATCACGCCGACGCCTACCGACACTACCGTTCGCCTCATGTTCTCTTCTGTTATCCCTGTTACCGTTCCTTCTACAGGGATGCCTGTCTCCAAGCCCACCGGTCTAAGACTCAAGCCGGCAAACCCGTCGATCTCAAACATCCCTCCGTGTGTGCCACACGCTGCAAGTGCAAAGAATGTCACCGTGTTTTATGCAGCATCAAAGACATCAGAACCCATTGGTGCGGGTTCCGGGAATGCCGATGCTGTCACGAGCAGGTCGACGTACATCAACATCGATGTTTCTTACAAGTCCAAAAGACCCCGACCGAGGTACGACGGGAACAAAGACGTCGACAGTAAGATCGTCGGGTTGCTGCAGGCGGATTGCAGTCCCTCCTGGACAACGGTGCAGCCGGCTTACACGCGCTACTAGAGGGCAACGACAACCATGAGGAAGAGGAGGACGACGACAACGACCCAGAGGAAATACCTACCCTACATGTTTTTTTTGACATTGAAAGCATGCAAGTAGAGAGACGTCACGTGCCCAATCTCATCGTCGCTAAGACGGAGTGTCCCACGATCATCCCGTATTGTTCAGGGGTGACCACTGCCTCCTTCATTTTTTGAAGTAGTTAGAAACTCTCACAGAGAATGGGACGCGATCCTTGACGGTGCTAGCCCACAATTTCAAAGGCTACGACAGTTACCCCGTCATCGACGAACTCCACCGACAAAAGAGACAAATCGAACAAGTCCGGAACAGTGGGAAAGTTCTGCAACTCACGTATGCTCACGAGGATACAACCACACAGTTCATCGACTCGCTCTCGTTCTTTCAAATGCCGCTGAGCGACTTCCCCAAGACGTTCGGGCTCACCGAACTCAAGAAAGGACACTTTCCTCACTTGTTCAAACCTCCCGAATACCAGACGTACGTGGGATGTGTCCCCGACAAATCATTCTACATGCCTGAAGGTATGTCGATCAGGAAACGCCGAGAGTTTGACACCTGGCACGACGAACAAATAGCTCAAAGGGTCGTCTTTAACTTTCAAACAGAACTCCTGACGTACTGCGAGTCGGACTCTTGAAATAAGGGTGCCTCACATTCATGCGGGATTTCCAGGCTCGTGCCGAATGCAATCCTTTCGAGCAGATGGTAGCCTCGGCCTGTAATCGCTACTTGCGCATGCATTGTATGGAAGAAAACACGATTGCATCAGAACCCCTCTTGGGATGGCAAGGTCGCATCAATAATTCCTAGGCCTCCATGGAATGGTTGACTTGGTGTGAACGGAATCTACGACGCCGAGCCTGGCTAGCCCTCTCAGAAGAGGAACACGACCAGCACGAAGCCATGGTCCGCGATTACGGGCATGCCGCCGCTGCTGATCACCACCCTCTACACTGCCAAAGGATCCAACATGCTCGAAACGAGGGTGAGTACCGAATCCCCGGCACCCGACACACAGTCGACAGCTATGATGTCCGTGTACGAGTTCCATGGGTGCTTTTGGCATGGATGTCGGACCTGTCATCCTCAACGTACAGACGTGCACCCGACCATGCTAGACCGAACCATGGACAACGTACGAGATCTCGTCGACAAAAAACGAATTTTCCTACAGACTCTCGGGTATCAAGTTGTGGAAATGTGGGAGTGTTCGTGGAACGCCCTCAAAGACTCCAACCAGGACCTGGTCGACTTCCTGACCCATCGAGACCTCCAACCACCTCAAGAACCTCGGGAGGCTTTTTACGGGGGTCGGACCAATGCCATACGTCTCTATGCTCAAGTAGAGGAAAACGGGGAAGAGATCCGGTACGACGACTACACGTCCTTGTACCCTTGGGTCAACAAGTATAGCTAATATCCCCTCGGACATCCTACTTTCCTCTACGAACCAGACACCACTGATCTCTCGCCTTATTTCCGGTTAACCAAATGCACCGTCCTACCACCTCAGGGTCTCTACCATCCCGTGCTGCCTTACCGTAGTCACGACAAATTAACCTTCCCATTATGTTGTACCTGCGTCGAAGAGAACATTTCCAAACCCCTCTTGGACAAGACGTCTGCATGCCATCACAAGGACGATCAGCTTGCCCTAGTAGGGACTTGGTGTACCCCAGAACTAGAGGTGGCCATACAGGAAGGCTATACGATCACCTACATCCACGAAGTGTGGCATTCCGAAAAACGACGAAGGGAACTCTTCCGATCCTACATGGACACGTGCCTCAAAATCAAAGAAGAAGCCAGCGGATGGCCCGAAGTGTGCACCACGCCAGCCCTGAAACAAGCTCACATCGACGATTACAATGCCCAGGAAAGGATTCACCTTGTTGCCTCCAAGATCAAAAAGAACCCTGGGCTACGTGCCCTGGCTAAGATGATGCTCAATTTGATGTGGGGGAAGTTCGGTCAATGTATCAACAAGACCCAGGTCCGAGAATTCACTGACCCTCAACCCTTCGTCCAGTTCCTCGACAGCGATCAACACGATGTACGTTACGTCAGCTCCCTCACGGAAAACCGTGTCGAGATTCATTACAAACTACGAGCCCACGATGTCCTTCCTTCGCCCAATCTCAACATCTTCGTGGCCGCTTTCACGACCTGTCATGCCAAACTCAGTCTCTATCAAGCTCTAGATCATCTCGGTCTACCTGCACCGCGCTGGTGACCCACCATTGTATCCCCCACGAGGCGCTTATCTCGGCGACTGCAAGGACGAACTCGATGCCGGAGATTACATCGTCGAATTCTGCTCGGGTGGTCCGAAGAACTACGGCTACAAAACGGACCGAGGAAAGACGGTGTGTAAGGTACGTGGGTTCTCACTCAAAGTAGAAGGGAGTGCTCAATTGAATTACGCCTTGAGTCAGAACACCTTGGACGAATTACATCATCCTCTAGACGTACCTCGCACCACACGCGTCCACCACACCATCGACAGAAATTCCAAGACGTACACGTTAGAAACGCAACCATCCCACAAAGATTACCGTCTCGTCTAGTCCAAACGTGCCCTGGACCCCACGACGGCCAAGACCTACCCGTACAGCTACGAACGTCTCACCGATGAGACTCTGGATCTTGCAGAAGTCTTAGCAGACTTATTTGGGTAGTGGGTTCTGGATCCCCTACCATTTTTGTTGTTTTAGGGACGGGGCTAGACACCAGGCCTCCTCACACGTTCCCGTTTGTAAATAAGTTTTAATTTCTTGATTAAACCGTTGATGATTTGCGAAAAACAAATTCATTTTTGTGGCCTCTCTTTTTCTCTTCCATCCGCCATATTGAAAATGACGTGATCCCCAATCCGCCATCTTGTAGTCCATGACGTCATGCTCTCCTCATATTGGTCCTGTTGGACCCTATGACCCACTTTTGAAACGAGCGTTCTGATTGCTTAATCCCGATACAATGAGGCTTCTGATAGCTTAAAATTTTTATGACGTCATGGCGGCGGCGGCCATCTTGTAGACCCTTAGCTCCGAGCCGGGGGTGACATCCGGATCTTGTGGTAGGACGCAACGCCATCTTCATTTTGTGGACTTTGACACCAAGCTCTTAACCAATCAAAATACTCCATTTTCACGGGTGCACGTGGTAATGGTCGCCGCCATGAAGTCACAAAAATTTTAACAAATCAAAAGACTCGTCGTATCGGGATTAACCAATCAGAAAGCTCGCTTCAAAAGTGGGTCATATGAGCCGATAGTACTAGTACTACTAACTGTTTTTGCATCACACGGAAACGCCCTTTAGGGGGTTGATGAGGTTCGAATCTCTTTTAATGGGGCCTTTTAAAAACTCCTTACAATTTTAGCCGCGATGCGACCTCTTAAAGACACATGCGTAGACAGGCGTTTATTATTTTTGTGTATCTGGGCATGGTCCATTATGAAGCTCCGAAAACTTCAAAAGCGAAAACAGTGACATCGCGTTTCATGTTAACTTGACCGTGACCATGCACAATTTTTGGTACGGAAGCAGGTAAGGGTCACACGTTGTCGGTCCAACTTTGACGCTTCCACGTTGTCGCTTCCACGTTATCGCTTCCATCTCGTCGTGTTAAACCTAAAGAGGGGACTGTTTTGTCGGACTCTCACTCTAAGACCAATGCTAATCTTTGAAGGAAGGCTATCGCAGTTTTGTATCCTTCTGATATAATCATTTTACCGTCTCCCCTCCCAATCTTCCAAGCTGACACCTCCAAGTTGCTGCTTCCACGTTGTCGCTTCCAAGTAGTCACAGAAGACGAAGAACATGACACCCACGTTGACGAAGTTCGCGTCGTTGCAAGCGCTTTTTCTTCCCTGTATAGGGTTTGGGTTGGGTAAAGTGAACTCTAACCCTAACCTTAACCCTAGCGCTTATTTGGAAGCGACAACGTGTGACCCTTACCGGCTTCCGTACATTTGTCCTCCGCGTTCACAACTAAGGGCGCATTCGATTGACCCTTTTCCGGAATAAGAATACGTGGAGTGATGATTTTTAAAACGGTATGTTTGGTACGTTTCGAAGCAGCAAGGATAATAAAAATATGTTTAAAATAGTATTTTAGCAGGTGTTTGACAATTTTAATGTGAATCTCCGTAAAAACGAAGGATTTCTCACTTCTATTCCATGTATTTCTATTCCGGAATACGGTCAATCGAACGCACCCTAAGTTTTGAATAAATTCATGGAATCTTTAACTTTAACCTAACTTTAGCTTTATTCATTTATATTGCGCAAGTATAAACTTAAAGTTTTCAAAAGCTCTTTTGATTGGCTGTCTTTTGGACAAAAATACAATGCAATACGGGTGACCTATCCTGTAACTGGATATCAAACGTTGGCGTCAAAACCTAAAATTTGGTGATTTCGTGATGTTATTTTGTGGAGTACGGCAAAGAAATGAACGTCCAGCATGAGTATTTTTCTTTTTTTAACCAATAATTTTCTTGCTTTAAGGTGCTGTCGTTGCCGTAGCCGTCGTCTTATCTTAAACTTCCTGATATTCTTTTGTCAGCATTTTCTATGCGACTTAGAAGTTCGCGAGACACCTTGATATATTCACACGTGAAAAATTATCTTTCGTATTATTACCTCATAAAAAGCACCT
>NC_090895.1:12971535-12979035 GCF_036669925.1 Montipora capricornis | reverse complement strand
ATGAAGAACCTTCATGCAACACCCAAGATCAGAGAAAAATCTCTGTCGACCCGGGTGAGAATCGAACCCACGACCTCCGGATTAGATAACCGTTGCTCTGCCGATTGCAAGACACCCCTTTTTGAATTCTCTGCGTTCGTCCACGAACGCAGTATTTTGATTGGTCAAAAGTGGCATGGGATGATAAGCCGCCGAAGCCGCCTATGATCCTACGATAACAAGGAAATATTGAATTAAACTTCGGCAGCGTTTGAGGCAATTATTATGGAAGCTTTTTGCGAGCTCTCTCGTAAAATCTAGCCTGCCAATGCAGCTAAAGAAAGAACAGGAAAAATCAGTAACTTGCCTACTTGAAGATACTTGAAGAGAGGGACGTGTTCGCAGTGATGTCGACTGGTTATGGAAAAAAGGTTTATCTTTCAACTGTTTTGTATTGCAGTAAAACTCAAAAGGCTTTCTGAAATTATTTGCCCACTGGCTAGCCTAATGCAAGACCAAGTCGAGGAGGGAAATTCGCGGGACTTGAACTTTAGTGCTCTACAGGACGAGAAAGATTATTTTTACATTGTTCCGCAAATAATATAATATTCGCATCGGCGGAGCAAGCGTTCGACAGTCTAGTGCTAGAGACTTCAAACGGATCTTAAAAGATACATGCTGAAAACTCGATAAATCCCACACTGTGGAAATTTGGACTCCTAAACGGTAAGTGATATATACCGCTGGATTTATTGAATCGTACCTACAGTTATTGTTTGTTGTAGCTGTAGTCTTAACCAATCATAATAAACCACGCTGGTTGACTTGTGATCCAACATGTCGTGCATGTGGTGAATACATAACATGGTGTCAAAGTAGTGGAATTAGACAACACAAACTGGATAAACATGGCGGAAGGATACGCTAATTCATCATACAACTGGCCGAACATGAATTGGGCAGTAACAGATTTGAGCAAATAATGGTAGAGGTTTTATCAACACTGCGAATTTACCTTCGGCGGGTCTCTCAGCAAATGCACCGAGCAAGAGAAAATGAGGGGACAGAGAAGGAGTCTCCCGGTCCAGCCCTTGGGATATGTCATGTCCACGAAGGTTATTTTTAGACGAGCGGAAGTTTTCCGAGACGTCCGCATGCAGGCCAACCTCGGTCCGATGTTTGAAAGAAAATATATATTCATCAGCCTTCCACGTGCGCCATCATTTTCTCTTTTCACTAAGAACCTGAGAGCGAGGCAAGACTGCATGCGGACGTCTCAGAAGACAGACTTCCACTCGTCTAAAAATAACTTTCGTGGACATAACATATCCCGGCCAACGCCTTGAGCCTCCCTCTCTGTCCCCTCATTTTCTCTTGACCGAGAAGGAGAATATATGCAACCTCATGAGCTTTGTTGACGATAAAGGCCGAGAAATTTATTTGACTTTCGACTGGCAAACTGTTCAAGTAGGAGCTGGAGACGCTGCGCAAAATGTCAGCGAAAAAGAGATACTCGAAAGAGTCGCCGGTAAATTCAAAGCACACGTAGAAGCCAAGAAGAATCCAATCATGGCCGCGGTCAAGTTCGACCGAAGACGTCAGTTGTAAGGGGAAACTTTCGAAAGCTTTGTCACTGATCTGAAACTTTTGGCCCGGGGTCTGGACATAACGGAGACTGAGAAATTAATTCGGAATGCCATAGCCTGCGGATCGTTAGATGAGCGAGTACGTCAACGCTGCTTCGAAAAGAGCAAACACCTTAGCCTTGATTCAGCCATTGATATAGGCCGAATGTTCTAAGCAACCAAGGATGGCATGCAAGTTATCGCCGGAGAAGACCTTAGAGTAGCGGTCAAAACAGTAACATCAAAACCTGGCCCACCCAAAAGGCGCATAAATCAAAAGAAATACAAACAGCCACCAGAGACAAGTGACCAGCAAGAAAAATGTGGAAAGTGTGGTTATCGTGGCCACAAGCCACAAGAGAAATGTCCAGCTAAGAATGAACCCTGCAACAAATGTAACAAACTAGGGTTCTTCGCCCAAGTGTGCAGAAGTTAAAAGAACCGAGTTACGTCACTCAATTAGGAGGTCCACCCCAGTGATGATGAGGAAGACGCCAATGTACACCTACTACATATAACTAGCCTAGAGATGAACGGCGTTACTAACAAATCCCACTGCTGCGATGAAGATGAATGGTGGGAGACTTTGGAAGTGGGTAACAGTACCCTACGATGTCAGCTGGACATTGGTGCGCATGCTAATGTCATAAACATTTCCCAACTTCAACAAGTAGCACCAAATGCCCAGATCAAGAAAACCAAGCAGATCCTAGTGTCATTTAGTCAGCACCATATGACACCAAGAGGTTACACTACCCTCCCTGTAAGATTCAAGGACCGAGAGTCATGGGTGAAGTTCTATGTCATTGACATCAAGCAAACCCCATACTCTCGGGCAAGGCCTGTCAAGCCCTTAACCTGGTGCAGCGAGTACACCAGCCAGACACAGACCTCAAGGAGCTCTTAGACCGACACCCTGATCTAGAGAATGCATCAGGAGCCATGCCTGGAACATACGCCATTAAAATTGACCCCACTGCTAAGCCAATAGTGCACGGCCCCCGGAGACAACCAGCTGCACTCCTTCCCAAGACCGGGATAAACTGAAAGAAATAGAAAAGGAAGGCCACCTAGCCAAAGTGATGCAACCAACGGATTGGGTGCACTCCATGGTTGTCTCAAGCCGCGGAGAAAAGATCAGGATTTGCCTAGATCCGGCGGACCGGAACAAGGCAGTCAAACGCACAGCGCCGGTACTGGCATACTACGATGTTAAGAAAGAAATAACCATACAATGTGACGCTAGCAAGAATGCAGTCGGCGCAGTCCTGTTGCAAGAAGGAAGCCCAGTAGCTTACGCTTCTCGCAAACGTCGTAAATCAGAGCTCAACTGGGCGCCCATGGAGAAAGAAATGTTGGCGATTGTGTTCAGTGCACACAAGTTTAGAGAATACATCCTGCGGAAAGCCACACTGGTACAAACTGACCATCAGCCACTTGAAACGATACTGCGCAAACCCATGTCAGTGGCACCATTGCGCTTGCAAGCGATGATCCTCAAAATGAGTAATAATAATAATAATAATAATAATAATAATAATGGTTTATTACAGAATCCAACAATTAAGAGGCTCTTCTTCTGTAAAAATACTAAACTAAGAAACCTACAATATGATTAAAAGTGTAATAACAATAATAAATTAACAAATGTAACTTATCAATAAGTATTAAAATATACAATAATAATTATGTGAATTCAATCAAGACTGATGCTTAGCAAACAAATGCTTCTTAGCACTGCGGCAAAAGACTTTATGATCTGAAATGTTTCTTATTACTATCGGGAGTCTATTAAACAGCGTTGCCGCCGAGTGCTGGAAGGTTCCTGATTCTTTAGGAATGGAGAATACGGGTGCTGTTGATGATCTTAAATTATAAGCAGTTACTTGATGCAGATTCAGTTTCAGATACTCAGGAAAGCTATTTTTGTCGTATAATGACTTATGAGCAAGTTTGAGAATATTGAATTCAACGTTTTCTTTAACTGGTAACCAATTTAACTTAATAATATCCTCGAGACATGCAAATTTTCTTGTAACAAAGCCAGCGCACGCATTCTGTAGGCGTTGGAGACGCTTTTCTTTTTAAACAGGCAAGGGATAAAATACCGTGCAGGCATAGTTCAGGTGTGAGAGAACTAAGCTCTCTGCGAGATGCTTCCTGACGTGGAAGGGCGCAAGGTTATTGAGCTTACGCAGAACGGCTAGAGTCCCATATGACGAACTTAATAGAGAATCCAATGAGTGGGTTGGACCTCAAAGTTGAGTACCTTCCTGGAAAAAAAACAGAACCTAGCTGACACTCGCAGCAGAGCAAGCCTGGACGAAGTGCCAGCAGAAGAAGATGAGCTGCAAGTGAACATGGTAGAAAGATTTTAATATCCGAAGCAAAGTATGCTGAACTCCAGCAAAACACAATCAGTGAACTTCACGCGCTCTACACCATGATCTAAGTGGGGGTGGCGAGAAACAAAACAACAAGTCCCACACAGTATCCGGCAGTATTGGGACAAACGTGGTGAGCTAGCAGTTCTAGATGGTGTCATTTACCGCGGCATGATGATCATAATACCCCCATCCATGAGGCCGGCAATGCTCGCAGTCATACATGGAACACGCCCCGGAATTGTAAAGTGTAAGCAATAGAAGCGCTTTACTGGCCTGGAATGAGTGCTCAGATTGAAGTAAAAGTCAAGGATTGTACCATCTGCCATGTCTATGCTCCGGCGCAACAGAAAGAGCCACTGATACCAAGTCCCATCTCTGACCTCCCGTGGGCAATGACTGTATCAGACATATTCACCTTTGAGAGCAAGCAGTTCCTAGTCCTTGTTGACTACTATTCCAAGTACATTGAGGTCACTAAATTGTCCCAGGAAAAGATCCGAGCTTTAGAAGAGCATTTTGGGCGGCACGGAATCCCAGCGAGGTTCATAACAGACTGCGGTGTCCAGTATACAAGCAAGGAGTTCACAAACTTTGCTAAAACCTATAACTTTGAACATGTCCTGGTCAGCCCCAAGCACCCCCAAGCGAATGGGGGAGGAAAAACGAGAACAAGTACAAAGCGCTTCTAGACGACAGAGCCACCCCCGTCCCAGGAATTGGCTTGTCTCCATCTCAGCTCTGCATGGGCCGCAGGCTGAGGACCATCATACCAATGGCAACTGGTCTACTGAAACCTGACACATATAACGCAAAAGAAATAAAGAGAAGCTTTCAGAAAGCCAAGGACAAGCAGAAGTACCATTATGACCGTCACGGTACCAGAGAATTGCCTCCGCTCAAATCGGGTGACCATGTGAGAGTGGAGCCGGAAAATGGGTCAAAGAAGTGGAAAGCAGCAACCGTAGTACAAAGTCATGCTTCTCCACGGTCGTATGTGGTAGATACAGGCAGCCGTAGCATCAGACGTAACAGGGTGGCCTTGAGAGCCAATCGTCCAGAATCACATGCGGTTTATCAGCTGCGCCATGCAAGCACACTCCAGCAGCCAGAACCAGAACAGGAAGCAGACACCCTGGACACCGATAGAGCACCACAGCCCCCTTCTGGGGAAAAGCTAATGCGAAATCCAGTGAGAGTTTTTGGGAAGGGTCAAAAACCTATAATCAGATCCAGTAGCTGTCCCCGAGAGATCTGAAGTCAGAGGTTCAGCCCCATATGAAACGCGCAGCGGCAGACAAGTCAGAAAGCCAGTCAAACTAGATTTATAGCAAGCCAAGAGACTACTCATGACATTGAGAACAATAGGCTTTATTGTGTTTAAAAATCCTCATGACTTTGTTGTTGTTAAAAGAAAAAAAAGTTGGGGTTTGTTATATACCGTTAGACTTATTGTTTGTTGTAGTTGTAGTCTTAACCAATCACAATAAACCACACTGGCTGACTTGTGATCCAACATGGCGTGCATGTGGTGAATACATAACAGTAAGCTTATCAGCAATAAATTCCATTTTACCCTTCTCTCTCTGTCTGTCTTCATCAGCCTAGTTAAGATGCTTAAACTACTTGTAGTTGTGAATTGTGTACGTAAGCTATGAACTCCGGGCTTTTTCATTTTACAAGAAGTTTGTTACGAAAAATAGTATTGCGTGACAAGCGTTACTTTCTAGAAGCTTCGCGAGAGTTCGTAGTTTGTTTATATTTAGGTTTGTACGTAAGCGTTTCTAAATCGGTGTGTTTTGTAATCTTTCTATAATTAGATTGATTACTAATTTAGAAAGTTCTAGAAGTTTATTGTCAGAGTATATAAGTAGACGAGTTCAAGCGGAGTGTTTTTCTAACTAGTTTTTCACAAGCGAAGAGAGTTGGCGTTAGCCGTGTTTAGTCAAGTGTGACAGAAGCTGTGTTTATTCAAGTTGGCGGAGGCCGTGTAAGTTTGTCGAATACGTGTTGTTCAGAGTTTTACTTCGTGGAAACTACGTTCATTTTTGGAATAAATCTTCTTGTTGTTGTTCCGACAACCCTGCGTTCAGTTTAGTTGCAAACTAACTTTCCTCAAAACGTTCGAACTCGTAACATTGGGGGCCTGTCCGGGAGAGGAATTCATTTGTTTGCTGACTACAGAAACCAGGAAAGGACAATTCAAGAAGGAGTTACAGCTAAAGTAAGGAGAACTGTGCAAGAGAGTATATTGTGTTTTTGCTGTGGAATACTGCTATGGAAATGGAAAAGCTTTTGCAGATGGGGAAAGAATTTGGATTGCAAGGAGAAAAGCTGCTCGAGTTTGTAGAGAAGCAACAAAAGTTAGAACAAGAAAAAAGAAGGGAACAGGAAGAAAAAGAAGAAAAACGCAGACAACTAGAACAGGAAAGAAGAAGGGAAGAGGAGGAAAAAGAAGAGAAACGCAGACAATTTGAAGAAGAACGAAAAAGGGAACAGGAAGAAAGAGAAGAAAAAAAGAGGCAATTACAAGAAGAAAGAGAAGAGAGACGTCGAATGCTTGAGGAGGATAAAAGAAAGGAAGAGGAAGAAAAAGAGGAAAGGCGCAGAAGAGAAGATGAAGAAAGAGAAACTAGGCGACAAGAACGCGAACTAAGAAAATTGGAGATGGAAGCCGAGCTGTTGAAACAAAAAGAGGCTATTGAAGCGGCAAAAAGAGAACATGAACTGGAGATTGCACGTTTGGCTGTGGAGAGTGCTGACGGACGTCCTGAAGTGAGAGAGGATCGGGCTAAGGCACCTAAACTCCCCTCGTTTGTTGATGGCAAAGACGATTTGGACGCGTATTTGCAGAGGTTCGAGAGATTTGCCGAGACAGCTAAGTGGAAAAAAGATGGATGGGCATCGAAGCTCAGTGCTCTGTTGTCTGGACGGGCACTAGAAGTGTATTCACGTCTATCGGAGGACGCAGCTAAGGATTATGACAGGGTAAAGATTGCGTTAATGAAGAGATATGACCTTACCGAAGACGGCTATCGTCGAAAATTTAGAGCATCCAAACCAGAAGTTGACGAAAGTCCGGAGCAGTTTATTGTGCGACTGGACAGATACCTGTTACGTTGGCTAGAGCTTTCGGATACTGCGCGAACCTTTGATGGTCTTAAGGACTTGATCGTGAAAGAACAATTTATTGACTCTTGCCCTAAGGATTTGGCAATTCACCTGCGAGAAAGAGCACCTGAGACTCTAGCAAAGATTGCGAAGATCGCTGACCAGTACTTGGAGGCTCATGGTAAACATTTGTTCAGCTCAGCGAGCAGAAAGCCAACAGTGCAGCCTGAGAGGGACGAAGCCAAGAACATGCAGACTAATCCACCAGCTCTGCATTGCTTTAAGTGCAACACCCGAGGTCATAAAGCTGTCAACTGCCCAACCCTAAAAAGAAAGTGTTTCCTATGTGGTAAGCAGGGACATGAAGCTAGAAACTGTCGATCAGGTGGACGCAGATCAGG
>NC_090895.1:12956535-12966535 GCF_036669925.1 Montipora capricornis | reverse complement strand
TTTATTAGAACCGCGCGTTTAACTTTATATTTACCTTTCCAGACAAAACAAAATAAGAACGATTTTATTTTCTTAATAAACTCTTTGTTACTTGAAAGTAACGTAAGCCTATACAGGATCGTAGGTAAAGCAAACGATTTGATAATGTGCACTTTTCCAATCAGCGTTAATCCTCTCCAACTCCATCCTTTTATCAATTGTTTTAATGATTTTTCAATTGATTCAAATTTTAATTTATAAAACATTGATGTATTATAAGTAAAGTAAACACCTAAAATTTTTACATTCACAACGTAGCAGGGCTTTCCTGTTGGAGCGGTTACTTTTTACGTCTCAAAAATGACCGAATCTTTTTCAGCAATAATTGGTGTTTGATATGGTACCATAACATTGCTATTAAATGATAAAGTGTTGTAGTGTCAATCCTTCTAATAAGAACGTTTCTTTCAAGTGTAGAAACTGGTTTGAGCCACCTTAACCTGAAAGGATGGTGTAAAAAAGCCATTATTAACTACGCAACTCGTTATGCTTGCCAATTTGTCCTGATCCATTTTATGAAAGACGCACCGAAAATCATACACAATTAAGCTCTGACACAACCAAAACATTTGGTTTGAAGATGTCAACAAAAAGCTATCGAGATAGATTTATCTGTGCGTACTACGTTCATGTAGAGGCTGCAAATCTTTGAGAAGTTCGGGGGTTGAATGTCAATGTCAGAAACAGATCTCGAAACGATACTTAATCACCAGTTAAAGAGCCTTTATTCGTTTAAAATATGATTATAGTCAACGCAGATCAAAGAAAGTAAAAAAGATAATTTGAAAACGGGAGCAAATAATGATGATCTTAAAATGTTCACCACTTTTGAAAGCCGCTGAGATCTTTAAATTGAAAGATGCATGCATGCGTTATATTCTCGGTGCTTATGTGACACCACTATTTTCTAGCTGCCTGTGTGAAAAAAATACTGATATTACAAGAGAATGACTGCTTACATGAACCAATCAACAGCCCAGAGAAGGGCTACGTCTTCCAGCGGAAGATTCACCGCTTGCAGGACAATAAGCATAGTAACCAGTCCTGCAGATGGAATTGCAGCAGCACCAACAGCAGCAGCCATAGCTGTTAACCTGTGTAAACAAACACTATGCGTCAGAAGAAACAGAGGCAACGCTTTTTGGTTGTCCAAAACGTGTTATTTCTGATGCACAAAAAAACGTAACAATCATCTGTTTTCTGGTATAGGCTGGTGTCGCAGAAAATCCTGGTGCTGTATTAAAGTAAAGTAGACCTTACTTAACGTCGATAACTCGTAACAGGGACTTTTAATCACTGACAAACCTGAGGTCGACGGTGCGCTCATTGTACTCCCCCCTCTCCATCAGTGCTCCGTTTTACGGGTATTTAAAGCTACTAGCTACACGGAAAGGAAAGGAGTCGAAACAAGGATGCGAGATCCGGGCATCGAACTCAGGACCTCTTGCACCAAGGCTGCGCACTAACCGACTGTGCCATCCTTGCTCCAAAGACCAAAGTATTTACATAAGTTTACCTCCCATCGTCACCGACTTAAATAATTTCACGATAAAAGTACTTTTCCTTTGTCTGAAAAAGACATTAAAAGACATTAAAAAGGTCAGTGTTTGTTCAAGGGCGAACGAAAATTGTTTGCATGTTTTGAACTGTGAATAAATCCTCGAAAATGGCAACTTTTTTGCGCCAAGATAGTCAACCCTACATTGTGAAATTTTCAGATGATGATCGACGTCATTTTAAGACGTGGACGTTAAAAGGTGTGCATTTTTTTTATTTGTCGACCGAAGTTCAAAATGAAAGCCATATATTTCACGGAGAAAACCAAGTTACATGTTGATCATCGCAGTTATAAACGTCACTTGAGCCGGAATATTTTTTTACTCGGCTTTTTCTGTCGTTTCACCTCAAGTAGCGGCTTAACTTATTTATAAAGATATTTTATTTTATCATATCTCACAGATAGTACGCGCGCTGCGATTGGCTAAATTAGCGGGCCCCATTCTACAGTATGGCCCACTGTACAGCCCAATAAATTTAAACTTTCAATAAAACATTATCTAGCAAGTTTTTCATGTCGTTTCTGTTACATAAACTTGTAAAACTGTTTGAATCTTGCAAGCAGCCATTTCAAACAGCCAAGAAGATTTAGTTTTTCGGGTTTTGACACGGCCATCTTTGTAGCAGTTGAACCTTCCGCTGGGTAACTTCTCACTAACCTCGTTTTCTCGGTCCGTAGTGTAAGTTACGGATCCTCGTGTTTTTTTTCCCGTCGATTTATGGCCCAAGCGCGAATCAACGGGAAAATAAATAACTTACAGTACGGACCTCGAACTCGGTTAGTAAGAGGCATTTATCTGACTTAAAGATTTTCTATTCATATGGGAATGGTGCCAAAAAGTGAACAAGAACGAAACAGTCTGAGTTATGCTACAACCCGGGGTGTAAATGGAAGATGTAATTCCTTTAACATCTCGGTATTTTTCTGTTCAACAAATTACAAAAACAACCAGCAAAGCATGCAGAGAAAACCGCTTTCCACTTATTTAGTGCGTTCTAAACCCTTAAATCTTGATACAACTCCCATAAAACTACGTAGCTGTACTACGTGAGATAAAGAGAACGAACGTATTCTCTTTATTCCAATTTGTAGTTTGTAATTTTTGCAGTTGAAATCTTTTAAAAGTTGCAGCAAGACGCGAAAAGTACAATTTTGTTTGGCTGCTTCCTTTGACTTTGACTTGTCATACCTTCAATTAATGCTGTTACAAAACAACGTAAATATTTGGTACTTACACTGTTGTGATGATTTGACCAGCACTAAGATCAATATTATGAAGCTGAGCAATCCAAAGTGCACAGACACCTTCGTACAACGCAGTTCCGTCCATGTTGACGGTGGCACCCAATGGTAGTACGAAACGACTGATGCGTTTGTCGATGCCATTGTACTGCTCAACACACTTGATAGTAGTTGGCAAAGTAGCAGCGCTAAGAAGAAGAATGAGAAATGAATGGAATTAAGGTGATTCCCTTATTTTGCAAAGGGCATCTCATACTGGGCATAACATCGGAAATGGCGGGGTTTCACGTCGGCCATCTGAAAAAAGGCAACAAAGAGCGCTGTTAACTGTTAAGGACGGTGCCTACTATTGTTATTGCGCATACGTTCTGCGCATCTCCAGATACTCGGATTTCCTATCGCCGATGCTTACTAATACAAGGATATTTTTGCGCAATTTTGAACTATCCGGAGAAAGTAGATCTTAGTAAGTACTCTTGGTAACCAAAAAGAAAATTGGGGGTAACCATGCATTTTTGAGAGATAATTAAGCTTCAATTTGGGAAAGAACGCCATACATTGCTTTGTATTTTAAAGCTCTTTACAAATATTGTTCATGAATTATCTTTGAAAAATGCGTGGTTACCCCCAATTTTCTTTTTGGATTTCAATAACACTTGTTAAGATCTACATTTCCTGCATAATCACACACCGGGGCAAAAATATCGTTAATTAGTAGGCACCGTCCTTAAGAAGGTGTTGTTTTGGAACTCGCCCCAGTCCTTTGACGGAAAATGATCATTTTGAAGCCGAAACTGCCCCTTTGCCATCCATTTATCATCGTGTTGCAAAGAAACGAGCACGGTGACCTCCCATTTTAAATGGCTTTATTTAGTCGTAATAGGTACGCGGTAACATATTTTAAGGAGAAAAAAAGTTGGCTAGTAAAAGTTGTAGTATTTACCTATAAATGACGTGAAACTGCATTTGGAGCTCCTGACACTGAGTGCAAGGTGATGACTGTAGCGGTCCAATTTGCTTACATTTCTTTACAAGATTAAGCAACTTGAAATCACTTTACTTAAAGATTATAGCCCGGACAAACAAGCAGGTTCAATATTTCAGTAATATTTAGTAGTTTTTGCTACATAACAACAAGTTTTCCGGTTGATCTGGTTTCGAACTCTTCTCGCGAAATTTGGTTAAAAACACTTAGAATAAAGGGCATACAGCGCGAAAACAAGCACGGTGACCCCATCTTTTAATTGCGTTTTTTTTTAATTTCCTGTGTATGAATATCAATTATGCCAACTTCGAAAAAATATGGATAGTACGTCATTTTCATGGGAATTACCTTAATTATAATTCTTCTTAATGTAAGATTTGTTGCATTAAATTGACCCATTTTAATTGATTAGTTAGGCACGACGGAAACGTTGTGGCACGAAAACGTACGTGAATAACGCTTGGGGAATATAGGATGCTGCTAACCTCTGAGGAGTTGTAAAGGTCATTCCCGACAACTCCCTTATCCTCAATGCGCATAATTTTTTGCTCCAATTTTTTTTAGCATCACCTACAATCTTGGACAAAACCTGTTGAGACAAAGCGGCATTTTTGGTACTCTAACAACTTATCCAAACGTTCAGCTTAAAAGCCGCCCTTTCCCCTCCCCCAAAACTCAATGTTGCCTTATCTTGGTCGGAAATATACTATAACATTGACTGAGGGGGAAGGGGAGTGGGAAGGTGGGAGTAAGTAGGGGTGTGTCAAAATGGAGGTGAATTTGTGTCACTGTCTCAACAGTTTTGTCCGAGATTGTAGATTAACATTGAAATAGAAATATTAATGATAGCAATGACAACAATAATAAGCGCATTATTGCCACACTCGTACGAAAAATATCTGCTCTGTTAATGCCAAGCCAAACATCATTTGTTTCGCCACCATTCGAAAATCACACGCACCTGGAATCTGTACCGTACGCTGTAACCACGGCATCAGAGAGATTTTTCATGTAAATTAAAGGATTCTTCCTCGTAAATATGAAATAAACCAGCGGCAGCACAATCAGGCCATGAGCAAGCAAGCCAGCAATGGCTGTCCCCATTAAGTAACCTAACATCTTCAATGCTTCCCCAATGTTATCCATGTTTGCTAACTTTGCTGCAATCAAACTACAAATGCCAATCGGAGAACACCTAGAAAAACGCATCGTAATCATGATTGGACAACGCATAATTTTACAGCTTAGTTCGTTTTACTCTGGATTGCTCCTGACCAGGTATTGAAATCTAATAAATGCTAACACTGCGACTTAAAAAACCTACGGTCTGCCTACACCTATACGTTAAGGAGTCTTAAAAGAAATGAATAAAAAAAGATTATATCAGTTACCCAGTTCAATCTTTGATAGGTAACCTAAGGTCAAAAAGAGAGAGCGTCTAACCAGGTGTGCTACTCTCCCTCCAGATGGAATTAAGGAAAACTTCGGTCGGCTCGATCATTGTGACAAAAAAAAACACTCTGGTGCAAAACAGAAAGTCTCAAATTTATTTTCTTTATTTTTAAATTATCCATTTATCCATTTGATACTTGAAAGCTCTCTTGGTTGGAAATACCGCTAAAATGGGGGGGGGGGGGGGGGGGGGGTAGGCAATAAAAAAAAATGTTCACCTTTACCAACATACATTAAAACTTTATAAAAGCTTTTAACTCGACTGTAACTGATAGTTTGGCCCAGTTCTTTTTTCTTACTTAACTATACAAAACTATTTTTCGACTGAAACAGCACAACAATCCCCTCCCTCACTCAACCAATAACCTTTATAAAGAGGCAAACATGTCTTACCACATGACCAAGCCTATCATCTCCATTATTATCTCATTCAGTGACTCAAAAAACCTCTTGACAGGCTCTCCACGCTCCTTCACGCGACCCAACACGATACCGAACACTATGGAAAACACAACCAAACCAAGGACATTCATGTTGCGGGCTGCTATTTCAAGACCAGCGGGAACGGTATCTGATCCCGGAGAAATCAGTACTTTAATAGTTGTAAAGTTGTGGGTTCCGTTACTGAAGACCTTGAAATCGCTGTTATGTGAAATTGTGGACAAGTTGACTATCTCATCATGTTCTTTGAATTGTGGTGCGACTTGCTTGTACTTAGTTCTTTTCTACGGATGGAATAAAATATTTGAACAGTTATCCGAATCCTGATTTTAGAATTGGCTTGGTGAGTGTTTCTTATCTTTACAATAAAGAGAATCTACATGCATGTTAACGTTGGCAGAAGTTCATAACCCAGAAGTCTCCATCTGCGATGGAATGAGGCCCATCACTTTTAGGTATTTTCTATTTTTAGAACGGCTACTGCAAGATTTTTGCGGGAACAAAACGAAGCGGCACTGCTTTCCGCGGACGATTTTGCATTGACCACGCGCTCGGATTCGAGCCAGTCGTGATACTTCAACATGGCTGGTGTGAAGCGTCGACTTCTGCCTAAAGCTGTTTTTTTTTTTTATATTTATAGGTGTTCTTCAACGTAGAGGACGACGTTACGAAGTACAAAGAACCTATAAATTTTTGGCCTCGAATGATCTTTCACAAGAGGGAAGAACTCGGAGCTTATCGAACACTCGTGCAAGAGCTGTATCACCAACACAGTGCATCCTGATATCTTCTGTGGGAACTACAATTGTAGGTATAAATGAGTGAAGACGTCCGCATATGTGTTCTCGCAAATTCTGAATTTTGAGTGAGACCACTTTTTTATGACCGATTTCTTTAGTACATTTAAATAAAAGACAAGAGGAAGCAGTAGTGGTAGTAGTGATAACGATTCCTACACAATAAGAGAGAAGCGTTTTTGTGAGTCTATTGGTGAAGACATCATCCCGACGGAAGAAGTCGTTGAAGTTGTCTTAGCTGTAGACATGTCAAGCGAAGTAGCATCGACACTGCATCAAGTTTTAGCGAAATTGGAAGATCATCATGGAGAAGAACGTTGATGGATTCGTGCAGAAACTGACCAGTTTAGAATGCGTAATGAAGACTGTTCAAGAGGACATCTCCACACTCAAAGGTAGGCCCAGCGAGATTGAGAAGACAGTTAAGGACATGAACGAGGAGGTAGAGAATTTAAATTGTAGTGTTGAAAGTAATAAATGCGAGACAAAATCCCTCACTGGACGACTACTCTATCAGGACGTGTACAATCGACGCGAAAATCTGCGTTTTATTGGAATTCCAGAGACAGAAGAGGTAACTGAGGAAAACACAAGCGAAATTGTTATGTAGCTGAGTTTTTCCCCCAGAAGCGCGCGCTCTCATTGGTTACTTCGAGGTCTCATGACATCTAACAATAAAACTGTTTCCCGCCAAAAGTGGAGCAACAGTGGAAGAGTGCAACAGTGGAAGATCTATGACGTCAGAGGGTAACAGTGCACTGTTACCCGCGTATGTTAACCGACGACCGCCGTTGCTGTTAACGTTGCACCTTTTTCTTTTTCCGCGATATAATAAATCACTTAATGACTGGTCCCTCGGGAAACAGTTCATTTTGTTTCCCTCGGGACCAGTCATAAGGTGTTTACTGTTGACCGTTTTATGGAAGGGGAATGCATCGAAGTTAAAAAACCAGGAAATTCTCGGCCGATTATCGCCCGTTTTTAAAAATAAAGTGACAAAGCACGCGCTTTTAAACGATCATTGGAAAGGAGGGGACATATCGACGTCAAGATTTATTCGGGTCTTCCGAGAGAGATTCAGGAGAGTAGGAAGAAATAGTCACCTTTACTCAAACGCGCTAGGGAGGCAGGCCTTATCGAAGGATGCTTGAGAATGACCGTTTAAAAGACTTAAATTGCTATTGGCTTACTGTCCTTTACGGCGGTCTCTATTTACCAATAGTCTTTTTTTCCATAGCGGGGGTTTCTAGTTGCACAAGTCGAAACAGTACCAATTCCCAGGAGCTGCGCGTTGGATATAATTATCAGCAGCCTTTGTGTTTTGTGTTAAAGTTCCCCCTCTGTGTCGACTGGTACCTTTTTAAGCCTCAAGGGTTTTCATTGCGCTCAATCAATATGCAATTTGCATGTGAAATTATTATAATTGTAACGCCCTGCACTTTGAAAGGTCATGTTAGCTTCAGTCGAGATAAGTCACGTAGACTTTAAGACACTCTCTTGGAATGTGCAAGGGCTTCGTTCGCCTACTCAACCTCGTGGTTTGTTGTCGAGCGGGGAGTCAGGCAGGGCTATCCCCCATCGGCCTATCTTTTTATTATGGTTTTATGTATTAGCATACGTGGTAATAATTAAGGACATTAGGGTATTCCGGTGGATAACGAGGAGATTAAACTCGGACTATTTGCAGATGATCTGACTGCCTTTGTAAGAAACAACCATTGTTTAACACAGTTTTTAGATGTCGTAAAATGTTTCTGAAAGTGCACCGAACTTAAGATGAACAAAGAAAAGACAGAGATAACGTTACTAGGTAATTTTGCCTAAACTACAGCATTAAATTGTATTACGTTCCTGAGTTCAAGATACCAGGAGTGCACTTTACATACGATAAACGGTTAAAACAAAAGCTGAACTTTGAGGAATTAACGCTATGAAACAAAAGCTACTAATTTGGAGATGGCGAAACCTCACCGTTATTGGCAGAAAACAAATTGTCAAAACTTTCATTCTTCCAGTTTTTCTCTATCGTGCCAGCTTGTTATGCTTTGATAAGGAATTTTTGAAAAATTCGAATATGATAATTTTTTTTTTAATATGGAAAGGTAAAGATAACGTTAAGCGCTCTGCAATTATACTTGACATCGAAAATGGGAGATTCAAAGCCCCACAAAGTCAAATTTCGCTATTGTTCTTTCCATCAACAAGCCCGTCGTGACGTCAGGTACAATCAAAGAACCAGGGATACAGTAAGCATGACAAAAAAAAAACAGGTGTAATATGACACCGCTACCTCCAATCTACTCCCAACAAAGGCCATTTTGTTTCTTTCCCCAAGGTGGCCATTGTGGAGGTGTTCAACTGTTATCACTATAATCGCGGATTTTTTTTTTCCCAGCCATTGCAGCGATCGTAACGAACAAATGAAAATCAGCCTTTACCTGTATGAATGTGGCTTCCACAATGTTCACTGGAAAACAGCTCCTGTGGGTAAGTATCAAAAGTCAAAAGAACAAATGTAACAATAGACCAATTCAATTTCGATATATTAAATTCAGTCCTAAACAAAAGGCATTATCTCGAGGCTCTGGAGAATAAATACAAGGATATATATGAGTTTATTCCCCAGAGCCTCGAGACAATACCTTTGCTTTAGGACCGAATTTTAATTTATCGAAATTGGGCTATTTCCAGAGCTACAACTTCACCTTGGTGTCACAGTCATACACTGTACCGATGCGCCTGAGGCTGACCACAATATATAAGTTGCTGCTTACATAAATGACTATTCAATGTGGAGGCACATATGTGATTAGATGGTATTGATGGTACGTAACGCACAGGTCTTCGAGTTCCTAATTTCAATAAATGCCTCATTTGTCAGTCATTGATACGTATATGGTGAATGTGATGTGTCATGTCTTGACAGGAATCAGCTGCAGAAACCTGAGGCTTTAAAATCAACTACGAATCTGACACACACAAAACGAATAAGGTTGTTCTTTTTTTTAATAATCCAGTAATCTTCACGTTTTCTCGGTTCAGATTCTAGTGCGACATCATAAAGCGACACGCGACGAAGGTGCGAAGAAAGCAGAGTTGCACTTGTCTGCATTTCAAAAAGATGAATTTCAATAGCAGTGAGAGCAATGTGGAGCTCAACAGTTGAGGTGCTGCCACCCTGGCGCCATCCAAGCCGCTCCATAGAGGGTAAATGAAGAAGGGAAGCGCAGGGCTACGACCCTTCTTGGCCTGAAGAGCATATAAAGTCTTGCCAGTTCATTCTTTCTAGCATAAGAACCTGGCTTAACTACCAAAGTCGACCCTCGGCTAAATTCAGTGCTGTAAATTAATGGTATACTGGAATTTTAATGTCCAACATTAGAAAGTTTTACATTCCAGCTGCCCGTTTCTCGAAAGTTCCGATGAGTTTTCAGTGCGGAAAATCCATTTACGAAACTGCCATCCGCTTGTTTTGATAGGCCTGTC
>NC_090895.1:12946535-12949035 GCF_036669925.1 Montipora capricornis | reverse complement strand
TGTTGCATACTCTCTAAACAACATTGGTGATTCCGAACTGAATATCTTGAGGTCAAAGCGTGATCGATGCGAATAAGGTGAAGGAGTGAAATGGACTGTCACGCCGGTAGTGATATTGAGTGAACGCAAGTTGACAAATTGCTTCGATGCGCGCGTGGCAAGCAATATATTCGAGATCGGACGCAGAAATTCTGCAGAGTTTGTTCTCAATTGCGAGCCAGGGTGGCAGAATTTTCTTTGACAAACCCTGGTAAGTGAACGCGTATTCTAGAATCTAGCCTCCAACAGGTTATGGCGACTACCGTAAATGGTCTCAGGCAGTGCTCCTTGAAACGTAAATATTTAAAGAAGCCACTCAAGCACAATCATAACAGAAAGTATAAATTAAAGACAACATTGTATATTTAATGTCAGGAGTTCTTAAGGAAACGTGTTCCCTTGCCATTCTCGTGATGCCTGCGTGTATAATTCATTTATAACATCGATCAGTATTTTACAAGATGCATGCATATTTGAAGTGCGCTAACGAGTAGAGATATTTTATTTGGCTCGATTTGCTCGCCCTATAGGGAAGATATAGTTGACGTTACCTATTGACATTAATGTACCAAGCAGAGCCTCATTGGCTGTCGAAACAAAAAGTTTCTGTGGTTGGCAAATTTGAATAACAAAACAGATATCTTCCCTATTGAGACATTCAAGACAAACATCTTTTCCTGATCAACCTAGCTAAAATTTTAGCTTTGCAGTCGATTTTCATTGACTATGCAAGGAAAGTGGGAGATAACGTGAATTAGATTGCAATCCAAGGAGAAAAACTTGTAGGTCATGACCGGCTGTGCACTAAGTGCGTTTTCTGCCATTGATAGTTCTCATCAAATGCAAATTATTTGTGAGGCAGTAGCTGGGATTAATGCCAAAAGTAAAGAAAAGCTGATACTTCTATTAATCTCTTGGCAGCGGGAAGTACCCAAAAATTGAAATTATTTCATAATTTCCAATGTTACCAATACTATGCCCATGACAATTAATTAAAATCTCTTTCCTTTCGTGTATTGTCTCACAAACCAAAAGGGACATAATTCGCTGCTTGGCAATCGATGAGAATCAAGGATGTTTCTGAAAGCAATATTCAATCAGGAAGTACTCGCAGAAATTATTCCTTGATCATATGGGATCAAAAACCAAGAGCATAAAGATCAACATTTCCTTACGTTTTCTTCGTAAATAGATTCAGTTGGGCCTCCAAGACGGTTGCTGTGACGGTTGTTTTAACCCTTGGTTTTTTATGTTTTGTTTTTTGTTTTGTTTTTTTGCTTTGTTTTGCCCGTAACAGTTTTGCATTTTTTCCCATTGTATATCATTCAAATATGAACAATAAAGCTACTGAATAAGTTGAAGAATTTTCATCTCCCGCGAACATCTATTGGTTCTACTTTCTCTGCGGAATTGATTCTTGATGTTATGGTTACTTCAGATTTGAATTGGATGCATCGTCATAAGAGGCGGTTAAGTTTTTGTTCACCTTGATTGAACATTGCAACGCAACTCCGTAAAAGGAATGGAAATCTCAACAATTTGTATAATCTTGATGCCATAATAGCAGTTATAAGCCAGATTTTTATCGTTAAGCAACTAACTTAAGATAAATGAGCTCTTTCTGCACCATTGCAGACACATCGCATTTTCTTCGCGAATACACACTTACCTTAATAGATCTAGCAGCGAATCAAGGCCTCTGTATGGCCTTGTCTGGGGACTTTTGGCTTCTTTATCAGGTCTGCTGTGTACCCCAGGGCGAATGCTGACAACAAGCACAATTCCGAGAAGAACAGCGATCAGCATAGTCGCGAGGTAGTAAAGGAGAGTGCGGCGGCCAATTTTCCCCGTTGCTTTTGAATCGAGTGTAGAGAGAGCGGTAATCAGACTTGCAACAATAAGCGGTAGAATCAGGAGCTTCAGCATGTTCATGAACAGCTCGCCTGGAAATCCGATCAGCATGATGGCAGTAGCCTTCCATTCCGGATTTTTGATGTTATTGACCGGCTCGTTGACGGTTGCTCCGATAACAAAACCGATGATAACCCCCAAAATGATTAACACAAGAAGTAGATCCTTCCGAAGGCGCCGCAAAACAACTCCACAACAGGAGCGCATACGAGGATGTGAGCGGCCTGAATAGCGAGCCATATTGATTCAAACGCTTTACGAGCCAGTCTTTTAATGTGATGGTAGAGAAATCACGAGAGCTAATAATCGCTGAAGCATGTAAACATATTTTGCTTGAGCTGTCACGCAGATTTGGCAAAAATAGGGCGGAGCTTGCTGGGCTCAAGCGGAGTGTCCTTCGTAATAAAAGTTAAGCCATTTTCCTTTGTTTCACATAATTTTTCGTTGTGTTTTGTTGTTTGTAGTGGGCCAGAGGCTCATGAGTTCATTGTTTTCGTACTTGGGCGGACCTTTTCAATCAGGCGCTCGAAACGCACTGTGTAATAACAAT
>NC_090895.1:12939035-12941535 GCF_036669925.1 Montipora capricornis | reverse complement strand
GCATCCCTAACCATACTTAAGCATCCCTAACCGTACTTAAGCATCCCTAGCCGTACTTAATTAAGCATCCTTTATATTCCCTAGCCGTACTTAAGCATCCCTAAGCGTACGTAAGCATCTCTAACCGTAGCTAATCATCCTTAATCATCCCTAGCCGTACGTAAGCATCCCTAACTGTACTTAAGCATCCCAGCCGTACTTAAGCATCTTTAGCCGTACTTAAGCATCCCTAACCGTACTTAAGCATCCCTAGCCGTACTTAAACGTCCTTAATCATCCCTAACCGTACTTAATCATCCCTAACCATACTAAGGCATCCCTAACCGTACTTAAGCATACCTAGCCGTACTTAAGCATCCCTAACCGTAATTAAGCATCCTTTATATTCCCTAGCCGTACTTAAGCATCCCTAAGCGTACGTAAGCATCTCTAACCGTAGCTAACCATCCTTAATCATCCCTAGCCGTACGTAAGCATCCCTAACCGTACTTAAGCATCCCAGCCGTACTTAAGCATCCCTAACCATACTTAAGCATCCATAACCGTACTTAACCATCCTTAATCATCCCTAGCCGTACTTAAGCATCCCTTACCGTACTTAAGCATCCCTAGCCGTACTTAAGCATCCCTAGCCGTACTTAATCATCCCTAACCATACTTAGGTATCCCTAACCGTACTTAAGCATACCTAGCCGTACTTAAGCATCCCTAACCGTAATTAAGCATCCTTTATATTCCCTAGCCGTACTTAAGCATCCCTAAGCGTACGTAAGCATCTCTAACCGTAGCTAACCATCCTTAATCATCCCTAGCCGTACGTAAGCATCCCTAACCGTACTTAAGCATCCCTAACCGTACTTGAGCATCCCTAACCATACTTAAGCATCCCTAGCCGTACTTAAACGTCCTTAATCATCCCTAACCGTACTTAATCATCCCCAACCATACTTAAGCATCCCTAACCGTACTTAATCATCCCTAACCATACTTAAGCATCCCTAACCGTACTTAAGCATCCCTAACCGTACTTAAGCATCCCAAACGATACCTGGGCATCCGTAACCGTACTTAAGCATCCCTAGCCGTACTTAAGCATCCCTTACCGTACTTAAGCATCACTAGCCGTCCTTAAGCATCCCTAACCATACTTAAGCATCCCTAACCGTACTTAACCATCCTTAATCAACCCTAGCCGTACTTAAGCATCCCTTACCGTACTTATGCATCCCTAGCCGTACTTAAGCATCCCTAACCATACTTAAGCATCCCTAACCGTACTTAAGCATCCCTAGCCGTACTTAAACGTCCTTAATCATCCCTAACCGTACTTAATCATCCCTAACCATACTTAGGCATCCCTAACGGTACTTAAGCATCCCTAGCCGCACTTAAGCATCCCTAACCGTACTTAAGCATCCTTTATCATCCCTAGCCGTACTTAAGCATCCCTTACCGTACTTAAGCATCCCTAGCCGTCCTTAAGCATCCCTCACCGTACTTAACCATCCTTAATCATCCCTAGCCGTACTTAAGCATCCCTTACCGTACTTAAGCATCCTTAACCATACTTAAGTATCCCTAACCGTACTTAAGGATCCCTAGCCGTACTTAAACGTCCTTAATCATCCCTAACCGTACTTAATCATCCCTAACCATACTTAAGCATCCCTAACCGTACTTAAGAACCCCTAGCCGTACTTAAGCATTCCTAACCGTACTTAAGAATCCTTTATCATCCTTAGCCGTACTTAAGCATCCCTAACCGTACTTAACCATCCTTAATCATCCCTAGCCGTACTTAAGCATCCCTAACCGTACTTAAGCATCCCTAGCCGTATGTAAACGTCCTTAATCATCTCTAACCGTACTTAACCATCCCTAACCATACTTAAGCATCCCTAACCGTACTTAAGCATCCTTTATCATCCCTAGCCGTACTTAAGCATCCCTTACCATACTTAAGCATCCTTTATTATCCCTAGCCGTACTTAAGCATCCGTAAGCGTACTTAAGCATCCTTCTTCATCTCTAGCCTTACCTAAGCATCCCTAACCGTACTTAAGCATCCTTAATCATCCCTAGCCGTACTTAAGCATCCCTAAGCATACTTAAGCATCCTTCTTCACCCCTAGCCGTAATTAAGCATCCTTAAGCATCCCTAACCGTCCCTAAGCATCCCTAACCGTACTTAAGCATCCTTAATCATCCCTAGCCGTACCTAAGCATCCCTAAGCGTACTTAAGCATCCTTTATCGTCCCTAGGCAACCTTAAGCATCCTTAATCACCCCTACGCTTGCCTACTCGTACCTTAGGCCTACTTAAGCGTCCTTCATTATCCCCAGCTGTTTAGTTATAGTAAAATACAACTCCTGTTAAACTTTGGAAAATGGGGAGAGATTAACATAAAGATCGTTCTATAATTTAACTTAGACGTTATTTGTTATAAAAACGTACAGAAAGAGGTTATCTCTTATTATCACTGCTACTAAATTTGCAAAT
>NC_090895.1:12931535-12934035 GCF_036669925.1 Montipora capricornis | reverse complement strand
GCTTCACCATGTTGATAAAGTATTAAATCTTAAATCCGACCAATAAATGATTTTTAGAGGTACTCCATAGGGTACCCCATGGAGTAGGGCTCCATTACAAGGCAACTCATCGACGCCAAAGCATTCTGAGGCAAAGAAATCATTCACGCCATTGCCATAGCTCCTTCTTGTTTATATTCAGATGAACTGAAGGATGGCACATCTGGTGAAGATGAAGACATCTGAAGGAAGGCTGGGTTCATCGGGGATTCTTGAGCACTAAAAGGAGCTCCCGTCTCAACTTATAACACTGATAACACTTTGGATTCTAAACGTTACGTACTCGAAACAACCCAGTTTTGGTCGGTGTAGCGTTCACAAATGGCACAACAGTCATTCCAATTAAAATGGGCCATAAGGATTGAAGAAATTGGAAAAATGCAATCTTGTCTGATGACGTTTTAAATGTTCATGTCAATTTCCTACATCTCTGGGATAAAAAACAAAAAAAAAATAGCATCTGAACTTTATTCATAAGATTTTCGTTAACATTTTTGTAGGAGTGGGTGGGTCTCTTGACAAAGTGTCATTCTTGGTGTAAAATCTAAACAAGGTTTGCTTTTCAGTGAACTAAAACTCATTTGTTTTTAATAAAACACACAAACTAATAACTGAAGCAAACAAAATCGTGAAATAAAAAACAGATATCTTTATTACTGGCTCATACTACACTTTTATTAAAACATCACATTTTGGAAACCGATTGGTCATAAAAAATGTACTAGCTACAAAGTTCTAGTTATAAATTGTATATGGAAGGTGATTTTAATGGTTATTGCTAATATACATGCTCAACTTGAGTTTCAATAAATCTAACGCAAAAACACATATTTTGATTCTTTTGTTGGTAACGCTTTTGGTAACGGAGGTTATGGAATTAGCACTGAAATGGAAGAGTGATAACTAGTTATTTTATCTGTGGCTAAGAAAGTCCTTAGTTGAGATTTCTTTATAGAAACTAAAAAAAAAGCCAAAAACGTCTGAACAATGATCACTCCTATCAAATCAGTAAGAATTACTTACTTTACAGAAAACTATTTGTTTAAAAAGGTTTATAGGAATTTTGATCTTCGCGCAATTAAGTTAAAGGGAGTCCTTTCTCCAATAATGTTTCTAATATCCACGGGAGATACCCCTTCATATCTGTCAGGGTCACTTTTCTACCTTTAGTCTCGTTAACAGGCAATAGAACTTATTTCTCTTCCTAACAACATTGGTAACGGAGGTTACACAATAATTGAAAAATCAAAGCAAACTACATTTTTGCCTATTTATGACGATTTATTTAAAAACAGGAAATTGTCTACATAGCCTTACGATACACAGCAATATTTGCGAAGGATGTTAACTTTCCCGATACGACAACGCTTGCGGCTGCTCCTCGGTGTCTATTTTTTGTAAGGGGCGAGTTACTTTCCTTCACGGAAGAACTCGCTTCGTCAATCAATACCTGGGAAAACAGCAAATGCCTCCAAATTTGACGTGCCAAAGATTTGGGGCTCACACCAACCTTCATGGCCGGAATTCGTTTTGTCTCTTGGTGCCTTTGGCGTGGTCGCCCTATGTGGGCTCGGCGGGTGTTCTTTTCGTGGTTCTTCTCTCAGCCTATGTATTCGCTTTCGAAGCACCCATGTTTTTCTCTTCAGCTTGCCCTTTTCATTTTCCAGGCTTTTTATCTTCTTCTGGGCCTTTGCTATTCCCCGACTGATTCTTTTTCTGCTCTTAGCTCGATTTGTGGCCTTGTGAAAGTCCATTTTAACAGCACGTGAGCCAGTAACTTGCCCAGGTGTCTCCTCTTCTAGCGCATCTGCGTCATTTTTAGAGACTGTGGAATCTTTCAAAATTTGGGAAAATCTTGCTTTTTCCCTGGCTCTAAATTTTTGAGACCTCTCCCTGTTTTCCTTTCACCGTTTAGCTCTTGCATCATCGGCTACTAAAAGCTCTGTGGGTATGTATACAGCACGTTTGCGCTCTCTTTCCCGCTTCAAGTATGCTTCACTGACTATCAGCCTGCTTTTTTCTCTCCATATACTCTTTTTATATCTTTGCCCTTGTTTTTTTAAACAAATGCATTTTCCCGTTATTTCCTCTGTCTTTTGGGCAATAGGGTCTTTTCTATTACTACCCTGCTAAGTATTGTCTTTGTGCTTAGAGTCTTCTGCGCATATCTTTGGTAGGTTTCAGGGGGTAATACAAATGTAGCCTACTTTGCCTATCGGTATTGTTGGCGAGAGGCAAATTAACCAGCAACGAATCTGCGCGGAGAATGGGAAGGGGCGATGTGAAATACCGCCTGCCCAAAAGCGGGAGGATATTTCTTATTGGCTGATAACAAGAACACGTCAGTCAAATGTTACTTGAAACCTTCGTCAAGTTCGTCCCTTCTGTGAATAACGTATGTCGACCATCGAAGAAAGTATATCAAAAGCTCTTGCTTATCTGAACATGAAAAAAGAACGGG
>NC_090895.1:12891535-12901535 GCF_036669925.1 Montipora capricornis | reverse complement strand
TGCTCTCCGCAGACGGAACCATATTCATCAAGGACAAGGCTGCTATCAGGGAAAGATGAAAAGAACACTTCAGTCAGCTTCTGAACCGTCCATCCTAAGTTGACCCGACTGTACTTGACCCTATCCCCTAAAGAGCACTCATTGAAGATCGTGACGACCCTCCTTCGCTAGATGAAGTCAGACAAGCCATCAAACAGATGAGCAATGGCAAGGCACCCGGAAGGGATGGAATCTCTGCAGAAATATTCAAAGTCCTTACCAACGAGGCTCTACAGACATTCCATGGAATGCTCATTAGCATCTGGGAAATGGAAGAAATGCCAGCTGACTTTCGTGACGCAACCATTGTCGCATTATTTAAGAACAAGGGTTCAAGAGCAGACTGTGGGAACCATAGAGGCATATCTCTACTCTCTACTGCCGGGAAAATTCGAGCTCATATTATGCTGAACAGACTGATTCCTTCAGTTGCAGAGAAGAATCTACCTGAGTCGCAGTGTGGATTTCGCCGTAACCACAGCACAACCGACATGATCTTTACAGTCAGACAGATTCAAGAAAAATGCACTGAGCAGAACATATGCTTCTACGCAGTCTTCATCGACCTGACAAACCATTTGACACGGTCAATAGAGAAGCGCTGTGGGTCATCCTTGGGGAACTTGGCTGCCCAGGGAAATTCACCACCCTCATCAGACTGCTTCATGATGACATGACTGGAGAAGTGTTGTCGGACATCGAATCCTCTAAAAGATTTGATATCTCAAATGGAGTGAAACATGAATGCGTGCTCCAACAAGTTGCAAAATTGTTGAGACACTTCCATTGCTAGCTTCCAATACCCGCCGTATCTAGAATTTATAGCTTTTCCACTTCCCTTCCCCTCTCCCCCTTTCAATGTTGACCGTTTAAGTTTGCCACAATTTTTTTGTCTTGCTAGCAACACTGATAAGGGGTGGAGGGGGCTGCAGTGTGAGAGATAATAGGTAAATTAATAACGCCCCAAGAGGGTGAAGTGTCTCCACTATTTTTGCAACTTGTTGTCGCTCCAGTGTTATTCAACCTCTACTTCGCACAAGTGATACTTCGTGCCACCAGAGATCTGGATCTGCGCATCTACATCCGTTACCGTCTCGATGGGTCACTATTTGACCTGAGGCGTCTGACAACAAAGACGAAAACGCTGGAGAGGTTACTACTTGAAGCGCTGTTTGCCGATGACTGTGCTCTAATAGCCCACAATGTACATCATCTGCAGGTAATAGTGACGTATTCTCTGAAGCTGCAAAACATTTTGGCTTAACCATCAGTCTCAGAAAGACAGAGGTCCTCCTCCAGCCTGCACCAGCGACCCGTCCTCAACAGCCTAGTATCACCATCGATGGCACTCAGCTAAAGAATGTCGAGTCATTCAAATACCTAGGGAGTACCATCTCCAATGATGGGACTCTGGACAGGGAAATTACAACCAGGATTCAGAAAGCTAGCCAGGCTTTTGGCAGACTTCGTATCAAGGTCTTACAGCACAAAAGCATTTCTCTGTCTACCAAACTCAAGGTCTACAACGCAATAGTTCTTCCATGACTGCTGTACGGCTGTGAAACCTGGACTTTTTACCGCAGTCATCTAAGAAAGCTCGAGCAGTTCCACACACGCTCAATGCGCCCCATTATGCAGATACCCTGGCAAGATCGCGTCTTGAACCAAGAAATTCTACAGAGGGCAAGTACTACCAGTATCGAGACTATGGTCCACAAAGCCGCTGGACTGGTCATGTCATCCGAATGGACGAATCTAGGATTCCTCGCCAGCTTTTCTACGGAGAGCTAGAAGAAGATATACAAGGACAATCTCAAGTCCAACCTCAAATGGGCAGGAATTCAACCGAAGAAACTGGAGACTGCTGCAGCCAATAGATCTGGATGACGAGCGACTGTCCAGAGAGCTGCTAGAATCTTCGCGCTCGACCACCGCCTGTATATTGCAGCAGCTAGGGATCGCCGTAAAAGAGCAGCCAAGGCTCCAATCACAACCGGTGGCACACCATGCCCGATCTGTGGCCGTGTGTGTGCCTCAGACTTTGGACTTCAGAGCCACATGCGTGTCCACCGTTGATACTTGTTCATTTCCACTTGTTCATTTCAACTACAACTGATGGCTTCAAACTATCAACTCATTTTGTGCTTTGTTGATGTTTATCTCGAGTTCGAAAGACAACCTTTTATACCCGCGGCAACATGGAATCTATTTGTTTTATATAATAAATAATTTAAAAGTTTTTGATGATGACGTCAGCTATGCGTCTGTCTTCTAATAGATCATAGCTGAGAACCAATCAAAATGCGTGCATTATTATGCTTATTCATAATATATAATAGATATGCATATACGTAATAGAGCTGCGTCGAACACCGTTCCAATGAAAGTGGATGTTGTAAAGAACTAAGTAGTATTTGGGTTGTACGAATGTCTGCTTGACTTGAACTCTCAATCACGTTTAGATTGTCGGTGATCTTTAATGCAGACCAAATTGCTTTCATATTGTTGTAATGCTTACTAGCCTGTGCTTACATGAGAAAACAAGGTCACCGCCCGCCTCCTCTAGTATAATTGTTCACTAATTGGCAGGTAACCGCACGAGACAGTTTTGGCGCGTCCGCCTTTTTCGCTTGTCACAAGTAGAAAATTTCTCTTTGTTCATAAATTAAAGAACTTTTTAGTTTATTTATTTGACTTTCACATTTCAAATGAAGCTAAGATCTTCGCAGTTATTAATGCAATTTTTACAATTGCGTAGAGAAGCCTGAAAAATTCAGGACTTTCATTTGATTTCATATCCGCAGTTCATATTTGATTCATTTCAAATACCATTTCATCATTCCTTACTTTCACATTTGTTCACGCAATCAATGTACAAAGTAACGAACATACGTTTACAATACAGATTCTTCTACTACTCATTCAAATTCACCTCATTCAGTTATAATTACTCTTTATAACTTAAATTTTTGAATGAGTAGTTAACGTCAGTTTTTGGCTGGGTTTATTTCCTACGCTAGATGGATTGTAAATGGATTGACCTGGTGTGGATCTCAAAGCAAGGGATCCGATGGTATCAACTATACTTCTTGTCCACAGACGTGTGACTACAAAATGCCTTTTTGGGGACAGGCTTCGTCAAGAGTGAGTGCTGAAAAAAGTATTATGCTTATCTTATTTATTCTAATTAACTTCATGGAGATTGTTGTCGTCATTTAAGTACAGTAGTTCCAAATTATGGCACTTTGCGTACAATTTCCAGTGTGGCCCAATCTCGTTAAGGTCATGGTTAGAGAGGCCCACCCTTGACACCTTTACCAAGTAACGTGAATATAATTATGTTCCTGTATTGAATAACCCTTCCATGCGCAGAGGACATGCGTCGAAGAAGTAAACGAAAACGCAAGTAATAGACGTTCGCTTAAACTTTGAACCCCAATTCCGTCATTCGATTCCATTTTTTTTTGGCTGGAGGGAGATGGGGGGTTCGCTTAAGGTATATTTTTTAACTTGATGTTTATGTTCGTTGGATCATCTTGGGATCAACCAACATCGTTAATGGTTGTTTGATTTTGCAGTACACAAATGCTTTTTTTTTAAGTTTGCAAAGAAGGCGAGTGGGGTCGTTCAAGTTCTGGTGAATGGGGCACGTGTAAACAAATCAGGGGATCCAATCCCGGCTTACGGAAAACGAAGGTACGTCCTAATGTATCAATCAAAGACCGTTTTCGAGGGATAATGATGCCAAACGCAAAATGTCGGTGCCTTCTAAAAGATCAGCGGGCAAAATTACCCAAGTTTCCAATTTATTTATCTATAACCGGAGCTGTTTGAGAAAATTGGTCAACTGAAAGCAACCCAAGAAACCGAAAGAGGTTTTTAAGGCCCGTTTCAAACGTCGAACTTTACATGTGCCGAATCTAATGCAAATGAGCGAAAACAATAGATTTTCCTCAGCTCATTTGCATTAGATTCGGCACATGTAAAGTTCGACGTTTGAAACGGGCCTAAAAAGCACACAATCACGATCAAGCGAAGTTTCTCAACTTTCCGAGAAATAACACTCTTTAACCGTCTCCGTGACCTCAGCTTAGGTCCAATACATAATAGTCTTGACCGTGAGTTGACGCCGATTAGACTTCGCAATATAAGCAGCTTGATAGTCTCAGGTATTTTTTGTTTTGTTCTGTGTTTTTTGCCTTTTATTCGCCCCCCCCCCCCCCCCCCCGGGATTACTATTGGGAATAGCCATATTTGGAACCGGAAATGAACTTTTCGCTTGAAATGTTATTTGCAAGCTGTCGAAATGAAAGCAGGTGAGTTTAGGTGCAATTTAGGAGTGTCTACCTAAGAAAACTGCTGTTAATTTAGTGCAAAGATGGCCAGCTTCCTTTATTTTAAAAAACGTGGACAATTTAAAACCAACCCCCTGTTGACGAGTAAAATCGCCTGGCCTTAGACAGAATAAAATGTATTAACTTTCACTCCTAGACGTCAATGGGATAAAGGGGACGTAGTTTTTGAGTGGATGAAGAGGTTCTTAATCCATTGGCTCCTAAAGTGAGCCCAATGGAAGAGTAAAATCGTCTGACATTAGACATCTATTGAGTCTCACTCGTAGGCGTCAATGGGTTACTAAACTGAATGAGCATCAGCAAAATTTCGCTTCACGTTATTTATTATTCCGGTACGAACCTCCCCGAGTTAATGCAGTTTGGCGCTCGTTTACCTAATGTATGGATGACTTGTCATATCAATTCAAAAGTTTCAATCTCAGATAGAACCGGGATAAATTCATAGCTCTACGACTTGTCTAACTGGCATCAAGTAAGGGATTTCGCACCAGTATCATGTTAACTGACTACAGTGCGAAGGAATAGTAACTGGACACCTTCTTGCTTTCAGTTACTTCGCACAGCTTGAACTACCGAACATGCGCAAAGAGATGGTTACGAAGCTTCTCGTACTTGTGATGCACAGCATTGGAAGCCCAGACCTGTAAGTTAACCCAGTGATAATGTGTCACGTGTCACGATGGCGTTCGCGTTCAAAAGCAGAACACATGTCAAGAAGGCCCCCAAAAAGCAAGGCTAAGCTTTGATGGTGGGCTCCAGTGTTCTAAAACAAGACAACAAAACAAGGCGTCTATAACTCGCACTTCAAACATTCATTTCTTTCATATGCACATCGTTTATATACGTTTACCTTTGACGCTATACAAACATTATATACTCAGTTTGCTTTATAACACTAACAGATAACTATCGCCGCCTGATAAACTTGTCTCATAAATTTTAGGTGCATGGTATCATGCGCACTGGCAAATCATCCATGAAATTTACGACTGTGGATTGCTTACCATTCTTAGCAGACAATTTCTGATTAATTACAGAGAAACCTGCAAAAATGGTTCCATCAAATTATTACAAGAAGATGCCAAACGCTACGGAATTAAAACAGTTTGCTATGATGATCCAAAGTAAGTAACAATATTCATTATCCATCTGTAAAGTTATTTTACAGGTAACACCCGAAACGAGTACAAATATTCCACGATATTTGCACAGTACAAAAATGGTTTGACTAGTTGAGGTGCTGAGGTTTGCCGCACGCTTCCTACGTACAAATCTATCACTCGTTCTTGGTTGTTTACAATTTACTTGTTAAAAATATAGTGCGAAAAAAATTGCGTAACAAATAGCTTATTGGAGGATTTAGTGTGTAATGTCGTGTGATATTTTTACTCGTCTCTTGTATTTGACTCGCCTTACGCGCTCACCAAAATACAGGGAGGCTAATAAAAATCGTATCCCACGATACTGCACACTTAATCGTCCAATTATATATAGATAGCTAGAAAAAAGGTGGTGTACGGTTGGCCTGGTAGTGAGAGAACAACTTAACGTTTGATTTTGTTAGTTTTCAAAGTTCAGAGTTTACCATCAGAAAAAGTACTGGCTTTGGGATTGTACAGACTCGCGCATGGAAATTCTTAATGCCCTTTACAAAATTAGAGCACCGTTTGCCAGTGCACCCGATTACTTCTGTCGATACAAGGAACATGCTTTATAATTCAAGCTGGTTCAGTTTAATGGCAAAAAATTCTTTCTTGATAATGCCTTCAGATGCCCCAGCCGCTTACTAAGGAGAAGTCAATTGTTTACAAGAACAGAAAAAGGGAATATCTTAACCGAACCAACCGTCCGACCTTGTAGCTCAGGCGGTAGAGCAACGGTGATCTCAGTAACCCGTTGGTCGTGGGTTCAATTCCCACCCTGGTCAGAGTTTTTTTCTTCCATCAGTAGGCCTAACGCTAACGTGGTGTACATGGGCCGAAAAAAGCACTTCACATTACCCTACAATAGTCAATTCTGATGAAATATAGAGTGCTACACGGCCAACGTTCGCAAAAACGTAACTCTTCCTTGTACTTCAACAAATAATGTGTCTGGTCATCATATACGGCCCTATCTTTTCGGGGATAGTGCTTGTCCACGTAGTCCGTGGCTAATGAAACCCTTTCCCGAGGGAAGGAACACTTGCTGCGCATGCATCTTGCTGAAATCGTTCATGAAATGTTACATCTCTCTCCTTTCATCGTGTAGCCCAGTGAAAGCCGCTTCATCAACATAACCATAAATGGCATCCGAGAGCAGCATCAATTTCTTCGTAGAATATGGATTGATGCCTGTGTCCGCCCGATTGCTTCACATTCCAGTCTTTTCCTGCTTTGTGTTTATCGATCAAATACTCGATTTTCGCTTTGCATTTCGCAGTTTTCCTTCTTGTTTGAAACCTCTTGTTGAGTTCCCGCGCGATTTCTTCCCAAACTTTCCTGGCATCCTTAAATCGATCTCCCCATAAGCTTATTGGGTACTTTTGCTCTTGTTGACTCCATTTATCATGCTGTTTTACCTTTTTTGTTTTATCTTCTGTGGAACTAGCGTTTGAATTTGCTGGGCTTACGCCGCAATTACATTCCGGTGGGCCAAAGTTCGTCGAGGGACTTGGCTCAGCGTGATTCATTGCGACGTACGAGCCCCTGTTTGGAACTGAAGTACTTGAAATTTCAGGAATATTGGACCCAATTGATTGTATCGACTGCATATTACAGCTTGGAGCGGGTTGAATGTAGAAAAACCATAAGAAAAATGAAGATCAAAAAGCCCACCACTAATGCTGTTGCTTCTGTTGGTCAGCTGTTGCGAATGCACATTTCCCCGGCGCCTTTTGACCAAGTTTATCGACCTGTAGCGTTTTGTTTTAAATTAAATTGACAATTCTTGACATTTTTTCATTAACGCTTGTATTGTTTAAGGAGAGTTTTACAAAAATCTACCAGCCCCACCCATACTCTCCGGTTCTTCGATGTTTTCTTTTTTTTTTTTTAAATTTTGCCGGTAGAGAATCTATCGGTCGCATATGCAAACGTCGCAGATTTGGATCCTCGAGTAAACAGAAATTGGTCATATGCGGCCGGGCCCTTAGTTGACCAAAGGTTCAGGTTGGCCTGGTTGGGGTTATTCCGTTTCGTTGTACCGGGTCTAATCATATGCCGAAGTGAAGGTTTGACTTAGAA
This sequence comes from Montipora capricornis, assembly GCF_036669925.1. Lineage (NCBI taxonomy): Eukaryota > Metazoa > Cnidaria > Anthozoa > Scleractinia > Acroporidae > Montipora > Montipora capricornis. Next base: position 12,893,917 of record NC_090895.1, on the reverse strand, counting down.
AGCAGTTATCACTTGATAAAGTGTGTTTCGGTCTCATCGCTGACCACATGTACAACCTTAGTGTTTTGTGTTTTGTTGTATCTACACAAGCACCAAGAGTTTCGCACTTCCGGTTGAAGCGCAGCGCGTTATGGGATAGGCTCTCCAGAAAAGTGAGCGTCAGCCACTCTGAAGTTTCAGATCGCGTCTGTCTACCTCCCATGATCTCCCATTCATACTGCGTTTTTCCACTGAAATACTTCCTTTAATCACTGCATGTTGGTCAGCAAGCCTTTAAACTGGTGAGCAAATCCATTTTTTGTTAAAAGTGTCTTTCTCGCTAAAAGATTGTGGTAAATCTTGATTAGTTTCGAGCGGGGCGTGTTGCTTGCTAAATGTTTCACGTCTGTAATCATTCTGTTTTGATTTCTTCCCTAAGTATAGGATTTGGGCTGACTGAATCGGCCAAACAAACCTGCACTGTTCATGCATGTTTGAATGGGACACAATCATGCGATTATGAGCTACCATTTCAATCTGTTTCCATCTCCCTCGGAGAAAAGGATAGCGAAGGAAGAAGGCGGTGAATGGCAAACATTAACAGGGTAATAAGGGGAAAAATTCTGGACTCCAAGGAATTCTTTGCGCTTGTGCAACGTGCATTTTAAAGACAGCCAACCTACAGGGTGTTTCAAAAGTTCGTTGACATTTTAAAAAGTCTTTACTTAATCCAAAATTTTTTTTATATATCTCTCCATTTTCTTACAGATATTAACAAATCTTATTGCTTTGTCGATTTTCAGAACTGATGTATGAGTCGGATAAAAAAAACTCGCTGAAGGTGCGAATCTGTGTCGTGTGTGTTTCTGTCGTTCCCACCATTTTTCTCTGTTTTCAGTAGCAAGTAGATTTTCAACGTCTCGATACAATTTGCAATTATGAACACTAAAAAGCAGTCTATTTAAGAGCACAGGCAGAAATTTTACGATCATCTGGAGTATCTGCGAGAAACGGCTGAAATATTGCAAAAAAGCAAGAGCTGGGTAGCGAAGTGGTCAAGTTCACAAGAGCTTTACGACAAGCCTAGAAGTGGTCGACCAACAGTCCTTAACAGAACCGCAAAGAAGGTCATAGAGAAAGCAAAGTATAAAAGAGGAAAATCTACAAGAAAAATCAGCAAACAATTGCAACTGGAGAACAAAGTTCTCCCTGGATCTGCAGCAACAGTGTGGAGATATATGTCAAGACAAGGATGGAAACCTTTGAGACAGAAAAAGCTCCTACTTCCGAGCAACAACCAGCGGAAAGCTCGTTTGGTATTCGCTCGCAAATATCGTAAATTTACAGAAGATGAATGGAAAAACGTTCTATTTAGCGATGAGTGCCCTAAATACCCTCCCACCTTCCCAACCCTAAAAACGATATCGTATGGAGCTCACAGGAGAATCAAGTTCCTCCATCGTACCAAGTAAAGGAAGCGCCAAATGGATGGTTTTGGGTGGCATGACAGGCCGCGGCCTTACTTCGTTACATTTTGTCCCACAAAAATCCTTGAGAAAGAAGCGGTCTCTTTTCAGATCTACAACAGATGAGCCTGTAAAACAGAAGCTTTTCACGAGCAAAAGCAGTGCGACCTTCGTTCAAGATGGCGAACCAGCTCGTACGGCGAAAGCAACCCAGCAGTGGTGCAAGAAAAACGTCCCGAATTTTATCCAAAGTGGCCAGAAAATTCACTTGATCTTAACCCCATTGAAAACCTATGGAACATTATTGACGAAGCTGCATACAGAGACCCGATCCCTAAGACGATGGAAGGACTAAAATTAAGGTTACGGCAAGCCTGGAAAAACATACCACAAGCAAACCTAAGGGAGCTACAACGCTCGTTCCATGCCTGCAACGGCTCAAAAACGTTATACAGAACAATGGGGGGGGGGGGCAATCTGGATATTGATAATTCAATTGTGTTCAAAGGAAACAATGTACATAAAACTGGAAAACTTTCATTAACATCGGATTCCTAAAACTATCATTTATTTGTATGAAAAGTGTCCACAAACGTTTGAAACACTCTGTACAAATGAAAATCCCGACCCAACAGATTAAAGAAAACCAAGGTGAGCAAAGTATACGAAGATTACAGACATTTTGCCTTATAAAGAATGAACGACCAAAAGCTATATATGTTGGGTAAACCTAGACGATATTATTATTGTTTGTGCGTCTATTTGTAATTTATGCAAACCATTATGTACATGTAAGCCATGAAAAAGACGAACATTCGAATGCAAGCTGCTAAGGCCTGCAAATTGTCATGAAGAAATATTTCAAGTTAGTGCTAATCTTCTTCAAGCTTCAATAATATGCAAGCCAGAAATGGCAACACTAACTGAATAATAGAAA
>NC_090895.1:12864035-12886535 GCF_036669925.1 Montipora capricornis | reverse complement strand
TTGGGATACTGTCTCAATTTTCATGTTGCTTTTAAGGCAACCTAGGCTGTGCCGAACAGTACTTGACTTAAAGATTCTAGTCTGAAGCCAAAAGCTGTTGATTTCAAGGTTACGAGTTCCCTGAATATTGTTTCACTTCTTCTGCCAGGTCACAATGTCCCTGAGCATTTTATTCGGATGCAGCCCCAAGCTGATAACGTGCATCAGATTTGGTGTCACGGAAAGAGTAATTTCCCTTTTCTTTTAAACCAACCTTTTCTCTAAAAAAAAATGGTTTGTGGGTGTGGGTGTTGAATAATAATTTTATCACAAGCCCTGAACAGCCTCTATGGGGAATGGTCAATTAAAGGTCAATTTTAACTATGTATATTGGAGGTAAAATCCGGTCTCAGGTTGAATCCGTTTTTACCCTGGTTAAATTGGTGATCATCATTTTACCTAGGTTGAACAGGGCGTTACCAAACACAGGAATGGAACGGAACGGAATATACCGGAAGAACCGGAATATGCTGGAATGAGGCGGAATGACACCGGATGAGACGGAATGACACCGGAATGAGGCGGAATGACACACAAATAAAGCGGAATATGTAGGAACGAGCCGGAATGACACACAAATAAAGCAGAACATACCGGAATAAACCGGAATATGCCGGAACAAGGCGGAATGACTCTGGAATAAAACCGAATGACACCGGAATGAGACGGAATAAACAAGAATGGCTCCAGAATATACCGGAACGAGGCGGAATGACAACAGAATAAGGCAGAATAAACCAGAAGGAGACCAGAATCAAGCTGATTAGCATGGACCGGGATGGCAAGGAACAAAAAGTAATTTTTGTCATTCTAGACTGTGAATGAATAAGTGTTGCAGAATTAGAGAGACTGACACAAAAAAACAGTTTACATTAAAAGGGAAGTAACAAGGCTTGGAACGAGTCACGACATGTTCTCACAATTCTTGATGCAAATATATTATCAACGATTGATCTTTTTTCTGTGCTTCTGACTTCTTTCTTCAAACAAGGAAACACTGCATTCAACTTCGATGGCATTATTGCCAACAATCGGGAAGAGAAAAAGAGTCTTCCGGTTGTTTGCACGAATATATTTCCGTATATCTCCATCACGTATGGGTCGTGGGAAGCAGGCAAGCAGCGACGGTAATTAGTTTGTGGTTTGCTGAACTTGACTGTGATTGGTCAATACACGATTAACCTGTCAGAATGAAATAAAAATGTTTACGGGTTTTCTGATTCGCACACTGAAAGCCGCCTCCGAAATCCATAGACAAAATCAATTAGAATAACATTTTGTTTATCTTGCTACTGTATTTGTTCACGAAAAAAATGTTACTTCCACAAGAAATAATTATTCATTTAGCGACAGATATACCTGTCAAATTTTTCTCGTGATCGAAGTGTTCCAAATGTTACAAAAGGCAAAAACACATGCAATTCCCTTAGGGAATCACGTGACACAACAAAAGCTGACTGAAACAAACGAAAATCGGTCGGCGCTAACTAAAACACCAAATTTTGGCATTTTCCACCTTATTTGGGTGTCATTCTGCCTCATTCCGGTGTCATTCCAGCTCGTTCCGGTATATTCCGGCACCACTCTTCTTCATTTCGTTTCATTCCGGTGTTATTCCGCCTCATTCCGGCATATTCCGGTTTATTCCGGTAGATTCCGTTCCTGTGTTTAGTAACGCCCGAGTTGAATATGCACTCAGATGAATTTAAAACTTTTTAGGGGCCTAAATTAACCCTAATTACTAAAATGAAAGCTTACCATTCAAAATAAGTCCGATGTCTGCAAGTGTCAGATACTACATTCCAGGTAAGGAATTGGCAAGCATTGTGGTTATTGGATTAATCAGTTATTTGCAGTGTTTAGTCTAAAACAACCGTTGTCTTGGTTTTTGGGTTAAGAATATTGGTTCATGGTTGGTGGAAGTAAAGCATTCTTTTACATGTAGGATAAAGGGGTTTAGTTTGTAAAGAAGCTGTTTTGCTGTGTCAGTGAGGAAGTGAAATAAAGAAAAGGGTTTATCAACCGAGTTGATATGGTAAATCGACCACTGTAAAGAAATTTGAAAGCTGACGTTTCGAGTGTTGGCCCTTCGTCAGAGGTAAACCCTTTTTTGTCTTTCACAAGAAGGATTACTTTTCATAATGAAACAACAGTGATATTCTTTAATCATTCCTTTGGCAATATCACTTGTATAATACAAGATTCATAAACATTTGTCTTTCGGTAAGTAACTACATTACCATTAAATGTAACAATGGTATTATTTGTACAGTTACAATATTAATAAACTAGCGTTTATCTTGAAATAAAATTACTCTTTTTTTTAGAATGGCCTGTTTACAAGCTGACTGTAAAGGAAATAATTGAAAAGAGAGATTAGTAGCACTGCACAGGTTTAATGTTGTAATGTTGTAAACCCATTTCTTTGTTTCACTTCCCCACCAACGCAGCAAGCACCAAATACAAATAACCTTGTTAGGGCTCCCGTACGGGGATCTTCCGACCTAATTTACAATGTTAAACTAATCGATACTAGTGTAAAAATAACTTACAATAAATAATAACCTACTGAGGTGAAAAACCTAACCATAATATAAGAATTGATTAATTAACTAATCAGTTGCTACTGGGATGACTTCTCACTCGACAGACTACGTTACTAGAGAGATTGCGCAACTCTCGTGGCAACGAATTCCACGTGTCTGCGCCGCGATACTGGAACGACAGTTTCTTTAGAAGCTAAATCCCCTTCTAGACTTTATAACTTGACTGCTAATTATTTTAACAACTGAAAACACGCACATAACAATGTACTCATTCCAATAACTCAACCTTCGAAAGCACATTGACTTCAGAAATTCGTCGACCGCCTCAAGTTTTCGAGAAAATCCAAATGAGGTGTTATGAGATACAATACTTCAAACCAGTTCAATTTTGATTTTCCTTGTTTAATATTCATTATCATAATCTGAAACAAAGAAAAAGTCAAAATTGAAGTTGTTGAAAACTGTACAAAACTGAACCGTAACAGATATTTGTTTGTCGTTTGAAAGCCAATTCCTGCGAAGGCCCTTCCTTTATTCTCCGGTAAATCAAATGATCATTTCCCATAACGGACGGCTGACTCTTGGGTCATTTTCTTAGTTATTTCTGGTTCAAGGTATTGTATCTTTCATCGAATTAACATAACCGTCATTAGACAAGAGAGATGTGTTTAACATCCAGACGTCTTTTCTTGTTTGTTTCATTAAAGTGAAGTTACGATTCAATATTCAACGCGTCGACGGTCTTTCGAGGTGAGCATCTCCAGGGGTGATTTAAGGCTGAAAAAAGAGTGCTTTTAATTTCATTGATTGGCGTTCTTTCCTTTTAGAGCAGTTTTCAAATGCCTGTCGAAAGTAATCACGCGATTGCATTTGCTATGCTTGGAGATTGTTTTATAAATCTCGCGCCAGTTTATCAACCATTGAAAGGAAACCACAACCAATCACTACTACTTGCACGCGCGAGTTTCCCGCGCTTTGAGCATGTTACATGGAATTGCTAGAATTGGAATTGGTTTATTACGCTGTTTGCAACTGCTGTGATAGGTCGAAGTAATTACTTTGGTAGTTGATTTTTAATGGTCTTGAGGTAATAAGCCGTAGTTGTCACTGTTTAAAGGCAACAGTACTAGTGGGTCTTGAATTTCAACTTCACTTTGATCAAACAGGGAAAGCCGTCAGGAGGTTAAATACGTTAATTATATTTATTAATTAATCTTCAAAGCACAGTAGCATCAAATCATTTCTGCTGGTCAACCTTGGTTTTAGTAGGGACCTAAATCTACAATATAAATTAATATAACAGATGAATAATCCCAACGGAAAGGCTAAGTTACTCTATTTAGGAATTTCCAAACAAAACCGAGCTGTTCAACCAGGGGCCAAATTACCCGAAGCTATGCGAACAGAGCGTGAATATGACCCGAAACGTGTTTGGGACTTTGTTTCCTTACAGAGTCTTGTTTTTGAAGATAAAGGGCGATTTATTGGCACTCAAAATAGTTACACACGAAGAGCTTCATGACTTTCGACAAATGCACTACTGATTTATCGGGATACGTGCAAAAATGGAGATAGATTTATTACCTGTTCCATTAACAGCTTCAGGTTTGAATCATCGAATGGCAACTTAGCACATAGCATTGTAAACAGAACAACGCCTAAACTCCAAACATCCGTGCGCGTTCCGTCATATGCTATACCACGTAGAATTTCAGGCGGTGCATAAGCGTATGAGCCACAGAACGTTCGACTCAGCTTGCGTCTGCCAGTGTTGTACTCCACAGGTTGTGTCCTCGCAAAACCGAAATCTGAGAGAAGGATGTTTTTATTGTGGTCCAGCAAGATGTTTTCACATTTTAGATCGCGGTGAACGACATCCATGCTGTGCAGATACTCGGAAGCTTCGACCAACTGCCGGAAGAAACATCGGGCTTCACTCTCCGAAATAGCGCCATTGGTTTTTATGTAATCAAGGAGATCTCCACCATCCGCCATGTCCATCACGAGGAATATCCGAGAGCTGGTCTCGATTGCTTCATTAAGTCCGATAACATTCGGGTGATTAAGTTGTTTCATGACAGCAATTTCACGTGGTAGAAACTTCGTGAGGTAGTCTTGCGGTGCTTTCTTCTTGATTATAATTTTGATGGCAACTTGACGCTTTAGTTTCTTCGAGAACGCAACTTTGACGACAGCATAAGAGCCTTTTCCAAGAGAGTCTCCTAAGACATATCCATAGGCTGCAAGGAGCATGCCTGCATTATCAATAGGTTCTTGAGGAGGCAAAACAGGCAACAATCTGTTTAACTGCAAAGGTGAGCCTTGTTTTTCGCTGGGATTCTCGTTTCCGCAAGTCACTTGACCTTCGTCGGGATTTTCGCCATCGATCTGGTTAGCTCTTTCCAGTTCTCGGTATTCATCGGACGCAGCCGACATGCGGCGAAAATAACGGAAAAAGCGATACAGTTTGTCGGTCTTCAAGGTTCAAATGAAGATGTCATTCGCGCGAGGCGAGATGATGGCCCAGCGAGATTATGTGCGTTCAAGAAAAGTAATACTATATTTACATCCTTAAGTCTAGTCTACGCCTAGCATTTATAAAAGGCCAAGCAGTATAGAGGTGGCTAATTGCTGCCTAATCGATGATTAAGATTATTTGCGTCAAAGTAATTAGTCAATAACTTTGCATTTGTTTCGATTTAATAGACAAAACAGCTAAGACATTTGTCAATGACTTCAATTCAAACCTTGCACCGAAAGAAAGAGTGTTTTTCATTGAAATTGGATTCTCCAGCCGGAAATGATATTTAGAAGGAGTATAACTGGATCAAAAAAACCTATAAGAAGTTTATTACCTTGAAAGGTAACTTCAGTGGAGACACCACCACCACCAAAAGGCCTCAAATTCTCAGTGTAGCGTTATCAAAGTTTAGTATATACTAAAACGGTAGCGTTGAACGCGCGCGCTGATTGGCTACTCAAACTCCGGATATCCTTTGCCATTCACCTCCGAGCAATTCGTGTGGAATTTGTGCCCGAAAATATTGTAATCTTTGGAGGAATAAACGAGCTAAAATCATCTTTTTGTGCTATATTATCTCACTATTTTAGTATATACTAAAACAATCATTCACCTCAGTATCCACCAAGTTATCATGACGTGTTAATTACTTTACTGGACGTGGGGCTGCGCGCGCTCTTAGAAAAAAAAAAGCCATCACAGGGTATCTGTGACAACTGCCGTAGAGCGTCAAGGGCAAGCTCAGTTCCAAAATCAATTTGCATTGCTATATATGTTTCCACAGGAAATCAAGAAAAGAAAAAAAATGCGTTTTAGAGTAAATCGTGTGTTTTTGTTTATTTTCGCCCATCTCTGTGTCTTTTTAAGAAAATATTTGTTTAGTAACGTAGAAACAAAGTCCTCTTTGACAATGCATTTTTCAGAGGCATTTTTTTGTTCTTGGGTTGCCGGCGATTTTACCGCGCCAATAAATGGCAAGACAACAAAGAAAGTGACCTATTTGACAGCACGAAGGAATGAATGACCAAAAGGAAGAATGCAATCCTTCTTCTTATGAGGGAGACCGTCTTTGTTCACAGCACAATAATAACTTGACATGAAAGACTGGAGTTGGCATTCCTGTATTTTGTTATGTCATAACGTATAACGCGGGGTCTATAGGGATATGATCTCTTTCTCGGTATTGGTTGCACGGAATGTCAAAAACATCACAGTACTCTTGGACAACTATTCTGCTGTTAACTGTAGTACGTGTTGTTGCACTTTGATAAAGAGTTTCTTTTCCCGTAAACCATGTTCACTCTGAATATGGTTGTATGTTTGGCCCTTGTCGTTCCTTCATTTCATGGAAGCGAATGGCAACGAGATGAAGGTGAGATTAGCTTTTAGCGATGTTTGATCTCTGTTTTTATTCCATGTATTTTGCAAAACCGAAGAATGAATGACGCGGCTAACGAAACAGTGTAATCAACGGTGCTTTGAAAAGCAAATTTTGTGGTTTGATTTTTTCAGATAACAGATTTCGACCGAAAGATTTCCTCTTAAGCGAGAATTTAACTGGCTCAGAAGTCACTTTCAGATTCTATTAATTGATTTTTTTATGATTGTTTCTTCCTCATAATCTTGTATATCTTTGCAAGTCCTTCGTGTTTTGAGCAACTGTGGATACAAAATGGCGCTCGGATGAGCGACATTTTTCAGCAAGAAATAAACTCCCAAAAGCTCAACGAAAGTTATGGGGAAACCTTTTGCCTTCCCCATATTCCATTTTCAGTCTGTTAACCTCTTTAAGTCATTCTCTTTAATTATAGTCCCTGTAATTAAGCCATGCCAGCCTAATGCCAGTCGAAAAATTAAGCCTCTTTATAACATCCCGGGGTATGGCTCTTCGAGTACAGGTTTGAGACGGCACAACAAAAACTTGAACTGATCGAGAACACTGTTTTGTCTTGATTTGCTAGACACTTATTCGTGGAAACCATGAGAGAATCCAGGAATCCTTATTTCCAGCTCTTTAATCATGAGGTCCAATTCAACTTTTAATGAAGTCAAACGAAGGATTATCAAGGAAAATATGCCAGTTAGCGATGAATATTGCTCGCGTATGCAAAGTAAAGGAAAAATATCGTGGAACTTTGACAGTCGGTTGTACACGCGTTTCTTCGTTGCTCAGCACCTTAGACCGACTCTCAAGGCCAACATCCCGCTCGTTGGAGTGACACAGAAACATCACTGTCTTACATTTCTTTCTTGCTCAAACTAATATGCTTCTTACAACACCAGAACGAAAATACAAAGTTCAGCAGGATTGTTATCTTACCCTTGTCCAGGGAATACGTTTTGCAAAATAATCCTGTCGTTTGTACTGGCACGTGTAAGACATCTTTATGAAACTTTCTTGTCGCAAAAACCTTGATCGTGTAACTAAGTTAAACGCACAATTGCATAAGTTACCTTTTGTAAGTTGACTTCGATAAGTTAGTTGTAACTGACTTATCGTTTTGGGAAGGCTTTTCCAGGATTCTTTTAGTGAAATTTCCATGTGCTATATTAGCAAATTTTGACATTCTCTTTAACCTTTCTTTTTTTCTTACAGGTGACCTGTTCTCGTTGAAAAAAATGAGACTAAGAGTTGTGAGGGCAGGTGAAAGGGTTTTTTGATTCCATTTTTTAACTGGAATTTTCTGTTGTTTTTTTTGTGCTTCTAGTTTTGCCGTCCACAATAATGCGATTTACTACATTTTGATGCGTGTTTGCAGAAGGTCCTCTCATTTGGCCCATCAGCTTACAGTATTATTTGAATTTAGAATAGAATACGGGTCCCGCAAAGTTATGGGTAGGGTCGTACCTCTTATTGAACAGTATATTTCATTGGCTGTACAGTGTTGTACTTATTGTTTTCTGCGCTAAATACATTCTTACTTGTTGTCTTTCTTTTGGCCAATCCTGAAGCCCGTTGAATGAGGTACAACGTGACCCAAAATTATGGCCAATCAGATTGGGCCCGCTGACCACAACGCCCCTAATAGGTCTGCAACCAAGTAGCCGCATGAGTGTGATTGCTCGTACTTCATGCAAAATTATCGATCGTAGCAGGAACACAGCACCGCCATGCTTTTTTTCCCGCAAAAATTAAGCAGTAGTCTTCCTAAAAATAGATGATACCGAAAATAATGGGCTGCATTCCATTGCAGATCGAGACTGTGGAACCCGATACAAATCCGCCAGCGATTTCTGAAAACATAAGTTCATGATACGTACACTGTTACACACCTCATACAGGTTTAATGTTGTAGGAGAAATAACTTTTTTTGGACTTCTCCAAACTTGGTCACTACTCGAGCATAATGATTTTCGATCTCAGTTACTTTTGCTTAAAGCATGTTGGGGTACACGGGTGACATTTTACCATAAAGTCGATCAACATTGTGAGGAATGTTGCATGGAGCTGCCATTGCTGGTTGGCATTTTCTGTGCATGGAACGGATGTGTTGACAACTTTCTGACTGATTTCTGCATAATTTCTTGAAGCCACTTTTCACTAATTTGACTGTGTGCTTGGGGCAAGACTTTGAACCAGTTCCCGTTTTTCCCCACTATCTGGAAGCCTGGCACAGACTATATTGTTTCTTGTGAAGAGTTTTTGTAACCCATTTTTCTTCGAGTTATCATATGTTGTTCCATTTGATTAATTCTTTCGGCTTCGATCGATTCTTGTTTCCTGAAAGGCGGAGTTGCTTCTTTTTTTTCTTATAAGAAATGTTTGGCCTTGTTGTAAAAATCGTCTTCTAAATTAAATGACATGTTTTAGACTTTTAATTTGTCTTTAGGTGGCCTTCCATTCCTCTATTTCTCAATAGAAATCGATTTCATTTACACAATTGCGTTGGCGTGACCCTGCCATATGTGGCTCTGGTGTTGCATTGCACATTTGTGAATATATCAATTTTGGACCGAGAATGGCCCAGGGTAAATAATGAAATATTCCTTTATAAATTATCCTGAGAAGTTTGCATCAATAGACCTTTTTGCAGATACGGCGGCCATTTTGATTTCTATTGTTTCGAAAGACATTATGGGATGCTCAGGGGGCAAATTAATATGTATTTGCCCCCTGGGCATCCCATAATAGCTATTTGAAAACAATAGAAATCAAAATGGCCGCCGTAGCTGCAAAAAGGTCCTTTGCTTACTTGGTCAAGTGGATTAAGGAGTAGCCAGCAGATCCAGAGGTAGGGAGAGTTCAAGGTCAAGTTCTGGTGAGTGTGCAGAAAGGTCTTGAGAAATATACAGCTTAAAGTTTTAAACTGGTTTGAAAAAAAAAATGAACAGGTTTTCAAAAAATTCAAACCAAAAACAAAATTAAATCACAACACATACTCTCACAAGACGTGGTAATCTCGCCCCGGGCAAACAATTTTCTTGGGCCAAGTAGCGAACAAAGAATTCGGGTGCAATACATATCAACCTATAAGATAAGTTACAATGTTTTTTTTCTTTATATATTTTTTGCATTTAGCATGCCAGAATCAGTCTCCTTACTGCATTTATTATGAACCGTATTGCAAGGTCATAGAATATATGGATTATTTGAAGAGATATTGTCGAAAGACTTGTGACTATTGTGGTAGGTATTAACTTTGCAAATGAGGTTTTGTAGAAATGCTGTTACCATAATATTCAAATCAAATTAATTCCCGATATGTCTAGGGTTTAAAAACACGCTTATCATTCTCTGACATGCCGCAGATTATGTCGTATCCAATAGCAAAGGAAGGATAATTAAGTAAGCAACGACGACGTCGACGAGAACGCGAAAAGAATAAGAAAAAGAAGGCTCAATGAGGAAAAACAGTTGCTTTGAACGCCATGCTGGTTCGTTTAGAATTCTGAGAAATTTCTCTGCTGTTTTCGTTCTGGAAGTCTTGAAATAACCAAATTTGAGATCATGTCCAACGTGAGCACCTGTCTATAGATTTTGAATTTCCTCTTCAGTTGGATTAAAAACAATATCATAATGGAGTATTATCGCTTATTAACCAAGAGTGAAGTCTTTACTGGAAAATCTCAAGCGAGGCCGAGAATTAGGTACAATTAGCCAATCAAAGCTCTCCTTATATCGGCAACAAGCACCAGACTTCTTTTCCCGTGCTTAAGCTCTTGCATTAAGCCGGCGCGCTATGGATACCGGATCGAGGCGTACGTTTCTTTTACGTTAGGCTACAGGCTATTGGCATCACAAAACAATAAGTAATTGCTACCAAATTTGTATAGCTCAATTACAATTATCTATAAGGCCAGATAAATCTCCAGTATACTACATTCTCCGCTGAATACCATTTCATCCACTCTCGAAATAATAGCAGTAGTCCAACAAAAAGACTATATGTGTACTGGTGGAACAGCTGGTCGAGCATCGCACTACGCTACCTTATAAACTAAAACTCCAGAATAATGCATTATCCAGAGAATATCATTTTATCCACCTTCGAAAAAAGTCGACTACGAGCACTGGTCGCTCAGTTGGTTGAGAAGCGGACTACCCTAAGATGGGGTCACAGACTTGAGCCCCAAACGGAACAACACTTCATTGTTAAGGTCTTAAAATAACTTAAAAGAAAGTGCTGTAATTTCCATTTCATCCGCTAATAATAGTCAAACTTTCAAAACGGCCTTCCAAGGACGAAGACTATGGACCCCTTCTTTTCCAGTGTTGTTGTCTGCCCCATTCGCCAACTCCTTCTTTGTCTTTGTTAGTTGTTCAATCAGTCTTGTTCAATTCATTTACGCCAGTCTAAGTACAATGATGAGACCTTTTTCCTTTTTTTTTCGGCCCTGTGATGTTTGTTTGTCAAAGAGTGCAAGGACCTGGTATCATACTGCGACTTTTACAGGACTCGATGTGGAGACAAGACACTGGCTACGTCTTTGAAAACATATTGCCGGAAAACATGTGGCATGTGTCAAGGTAATCATTAATAATGCATAATATTCAGCTGTTGTCATTTGCCATCAATTCATCTGTCAATCAATCGATCGAACAATCAACGTAACGGTAATCTTTCGGTACCATATGAAGAAAACGGCATAGCTATTCAAGGTGGGCAAAAATACGATACATCAGGTTCAATGAAGAAATCTCCATAACCTTAATTCAGGAGTAGTTTTCGTTTGAAAGAGGTTTTAAAGTCACGTAGCTTAGGAGGAATCATATTCCAAATTCTCGCAACAATTCTACTAAGGAAAGGACAACGGTTGTTGACTGAGTATAGATCTCTGGACGTAAATTGACCTGCTGTTAAAGATCTGGTATAAAAATAATGAATCTGGCCAGGACGATGGAATGGTTCGGAAATATTTGGAGGAGCGCAGTAATTAGTAACATCGGTCGTTAAGATTATAACGAAGAGCCTATGATTATCTTCAATTAAAGGCTTATCTGTCAAAAGCAAAAATCGGTGACCCCCACTTTGTATTCTTGCAAAGTAGTCAGCAGGCGAAGGTGAAGTCTGCGGGGGATTCTTAGCGAAGGAGAGTATTCAACTGGACCTGATGAACACTTCTCACCGAATTCGTTATGTTGCTATGGTAACCTACTACTTTATATGATTCTACGCATTTTGTGAATTTTGATAGGCAATAATCGTTTTCTTTTATGTGGTAATGTGACAGCTGTTTGGTGATACAGTTTTGTAGAGTCAATTGATGCTTCGAAGTGGAAGCACCAATTGTAGTGTGCATAATTAGTTTTTCTTAAGCTAAATACCATTGACACTTAGGGTGCGTTCGATTGACCGTATTCCGGAATAGGAATAAATGGAATAGAAGTTAGAAATCCTTCGTTTTTACGGAGATTCACATGAAAATTGTCAAACACTTGCTACAATGCTATTTTAGACATATCTTTATCATCCTTGTTGCTTCAAAACGCCAGCCATACCGTTTTAAATCATCACTTCACGTATTCTTATTCCGGAATAGGGTCAATCGAACGCGCCCTTTAAGTCTTTCATTCATTCATTCATTCATTCATTCATTCATTCATTCATTCATTCATTCATTCATTCATTCATTCCGAAAAGTGTTGACGCTGGTTTGAGCCACTTTAAGCTCCATATGAACTAGATGTTCTGCTTATTTTTAACACATTTTAGTTGCTGTTACTACAAAGCCATCGACGCTGACTCAAACGAAACAAGCTATTAAACAAGGTTGGGAAAAAGGAAATAATTATTAGCATTTATTAGTCGCAACAATGGCGTTCAATTGTGAAAGTGTAGTTTTGTTTGTCCGTTTTGTGTTTATATACAAAGAGTTAACATTAAAAACGTGGTTTTCGTATTGCATGATACACCCTAATCCAAAGAACAATTCAGTTTGTATTCGAACTTAGTTCACACAACTTTAAGAACATGCTAAGAACGTTTTAAGGCTCAAATCGAAAACAAAATATCAGTAGTCTTAACCCCAAAATTAGGCGTTCTTATGAAAAAAGTTGCTGAGTTAAGTGAGACACGTCCGCAAGTGTTTGACTTAATTGCCATGTTAGACTACAGTTTGACATTTCTTTTACCTTTATTTGTATGATGCCTTATTGCGTCACTTGGTTTCCCTGCCATAGAAAGGAAAAAATAGTTTCGTGCTTGTAGATGTATAAATACAGTATTTGTCTTTCTGCAAATAAATGTGCGTCCTCTTATGTCTGCTTGATTTAGCAAGGGAAAACAAAAGCGTCTAAGACACTCTACTAGACAAGTTGAAAAGATTCCTGCAATTTCTTTTTGAACACATATTTAGTTGTACCAGTGGGCGCTGAATGTGGTTCGAAGATGCTGGACAAACGAATCATTGGGGGTACCAGTGCGCGATCAGGAGCCTGGCCTTGGCAAGTGTCACTCAATTACTCTTCCTCTCACTGGTGTGGTGGCTCAATTGTGAGCCCCTGGTGGGTAGTGACCGCCGCTCACTGTTTTGACGTAGGACGTGATCCTCAGAAATTTGGTATCATTGCAGGTAAATTGCGTTATATGAAAACGAGAAGCTAAAATACCGTTTTCTAAGGAACCAAAACAAATAATACATGCTTTACTTAAACAATTTCCCGGACTACGTGGAATTGGCATCAACGTATTCAGATCATTATATTAATTCATTGATAAAGAAACAAGGAAAGTTTGATACATTTTTTCTTGATTTTCATATTTGTTTTAGGCCATTCAACTTTAAATGCGCCTTGAAAATCAACAGCCGAACTAACGAGAGGCATGGTGCAATCTCGACCCCAGAGCTCTTCTCTTGACTGAGGGAGACAAGAGCTCTGGGGAACCCTGAAACAAGGTGTCTTCTCATTGGTTTTCGTGAAGAACAATCAAAAGCGTCCCTAATTGGTGCACTCACGTTAGCACGAGGAGGGAGCAGGCGCCGTAAGATTCAAATAGCCAATTTTTGGCTATAAGAATCCTACGGCGCATGTTCGCCTACATAGAGTTTCCCAGGGCCTTGGGTTGATCCGAGGCTATGATGACGAGAATGGGCATGGTGATGATGTCAGAAACTGCTTTGCAACGCAAAAATTCCCCAAATCTGACTTTATCGCAAATAGTCCCAGACCTCTCACTAGTTCGGCTGGTGAACAAATGGCTGCCATGTTAGTCAGCTCTGAGCTACTGGTGTGACCTGTAACCGAAGCAAAAACGCAGGAATTATATGTAAAAATGTATTGTAAATAATAATAATATTTGATATGTGATGCTAAAATTTGACTTTTGTAAAATAAATAGAAAATGAGATTAAAGACACTCTAATTGAGAGAGAATGCAAATTTTTAACTGGCATAATTATATCCTTTCAGCCTGACTGATGGTTTTCTGTGTTAAATGGATACCATTCATCATTCGTAAATTGCTCTCATTTTCCGTATTCTAATACAATATTCTCTTATTTTCTTGCGGTAGGAGAACATAATTTGAATAAGATCGAAGGCCACGAGGAACATGTGAGAATCGACAAAGTTATAATTCACCCAAAATATGATCAGTACACATACGACTACGACTTGGCCCTTATCAAACTCCAGTCCCCACTCACTTATAACAATCGCGTGGGTCCCGTGTGCTTGCCAAAGCTCGTCTTTGCTGTAGGCAGCAAGTGTTATGTCAAGGGGTGGGGTCACACCACTCACCAAGGAAACGCCGCACAGGTAATTTTTTTTTTTAAGTAAACTTCAAAATGAAATTGAAACATAAGGAAAATTTCGATAGTTATAGCAGATTTGATTGATCTCCATACAAATCTTCCTGTTAACCTTTGGAAGGACAAGATAACTGACAACCGCATCAAGGTACGACGAAGGGTGTAAATAGAGACCCCAGGTCTTGTCATGTTTCAATGCCTTCTGTCAATGGTGCTGGTTATGAAATGTATGAGTTACGTATTTAAAAAATCGATTCAAAACTATCAGCTTATTATATCCGGCTGCGCGCGGATACCCTGCATAGGTATAACCTCTGGTATTTTTCCCTTTCATTGTCTTTTTTGTTTATTATTATATTACTAGCTTCCTTAATCTTTTCTATTCTTTCTTACTGTACGCCTATAATTCCTAATTGTGTGCTTAGTTAGCAAATTTAATTGTTCTTCCTTTGAAAGCATTTTCTTCTATAGTTATTTATGTATTTTGAGGTAGCCCTTTACATTTACATCATCATCGTCGTTATTATTATTATTATTATTATTATTATTATTATATCATTAATATTATTATGCGCAGTAACGCTATCTGTATGCACAGTGTCAGAAAGCAACACAGGGCGCATAGCGTAACCTGTGAGCTAAGCGAAACTCAAAATAGTACGTAAATAAATAAGTAAAATATATATACATATACATGTATAAAAATCATAATCTAATTGTCTAAAACTTATGCCGATAACTGTTGATGGCTAATCTATCAATCTTGACATTAACATCATCATGTTACTGCTTTGAAAGTTCTTGCAATGTTCAGCGTCGCCCCGATAAAACCACCTTCTGCATTCTCTCTATGACTTGAGTAGTCTTTCGCCCAACCAGTGATTGCACACTAATCTCAGTCTCTTTCGACCACCCGCCAAGCACATCCATGATGATATTATACTGGTGCACCTCGTATCCTTTGTATTGTTCCTTCAGTTCCCACCTTAACGGACCATACTTCATAGTTTTTCCCTCGCTCTTCTTCTCTCGATTACTGATCCATGGGCAACTCATCTCTATGGTCGTGACTTTCTTAATCACATGATTCACAAACCTCGCATCGACCCGGTTGGCTCGCACCTCCTGATGATCTGCATACACAGGTACATCCCACCAAGCTTCTACTTGTTCTGACTTGTACACCAGCTTTGGCATCACTGGCGAGTACCACGGCGGTCCTTCCTCAAGAAGATCTTGGTCAGGTAAGATCTCATAGAACGGGAATTTTAAAGCCATGTTATATCTAAACAAATACTTGTTCTGAGGTAGTGCAGTACACCAGGCCAGGATGTGCGAAACACTTTCTTTGGCATGACCACATAGCCTACACTTCACATCCCCAGGGCAACTTCTGTGTGTCTTTTTGCTAAAGTATAGCTTTGTGGGCAACCGTTGCTCGTACATTTCAAACTACTTACCTACACAGAATGCTATAAAGCTCTAGAGAAATTCGAAAATAACAAGTCTCCAGGAAATGATGGGCTAACTGCTGAATTCCATAAAAATTGTTGGCCAATTTTGGGGAATCTTTTGGTTGATTCTCTTACCGCCGCATATATAAATGGCAAACTCTCAAATTCGCAACGACAGGCAATTATTCGATTAATTGAAAACAAAGACAAAGATAGAAGGTATGTGGAAAACTTGAGACCGATTTCCTTATTGAACGTAGACTAAAAGATTGGATCAAAAGCTTTAGCAACTAGATTCGAAAAAGTCCTCCCAGAGATAATACATGAAAACCAATGTGCATATGTAAAGGGAAGAACGATCTTTGATGCTGTTAGATCAATCAATGACGTGATGGAGTACAAAAAACTCCACAATATTCCAGGTCTAATGACTACTTTTGACTTCAAAAAAACCTTTGATTCTTTAAGCTAGAAATATCTGTTTATGTACACAAAAAACTAATCAAAATGAAAAAATAATGATAAGTGAAGGCTATTCCTAGTCATGTAGATAATGAAGCTAACTAACTTCTATTATTGAAACCGTTTTACAATTTCGCAATTCTGAGAAATTATCCATTTCTGTGCCTTCTCTATCGTTCCGCTTACGGCTTTCTTATCGTGCAAAATATCTGCTAACTCCTTTGCCAAGTTTATGGAGTGTGCAGCTAGAAAGTCAAATACTACTTGCACGCTGCTAACCTTGAGTCCAGGATACAAACTCTTCAAGCCTAATCTTTAATCTGCATATTTTTCTACATTGTCCTTGCTGGTATTGTTCCCGACACGTACACAATTCCTTCTATTATAACCATTCCTTGTTCAGTTTGTCCAGCACACTCATCAGGTTAGTTGGAACCGTGTCTTGGACATTTTTTCAGATGCCAGTACTTTCGCATTATCATTCTCCAAACATGGAACTAGGTGGCTTGTAGAGTCTTGTCCTTGTAGAGTGTTTGTGTCTTTTTTGAGCAGGCACATAGGATGTGGGATACCGTTTCTTGATCATTGGAGCCTACTCTGCAGTTGTTGTTTTCATTATCATTATCATTATCATTATCATTATCATTATCATGATTTGATTCGATTCGATTCGATCTCTCCAGTTGTCGTGTGTTCTACTGGGTAACACTTGCCGCAGCGGGTGAACAGTTCCAGGGATGGCCTATAATTGCACACTTCCAAGGAAGTCAGGTACATCCATCTAGCTTGCCAAACCAGGTCTTTGCACCTTTTGATATGCTTCCAAGAGCACCAACCACGATAGGTATTATTGTGACTTCCGAGGCTCCATGAATCCTTCTGATTTCAAATGCTAGTTCCTGGTACTTTTAAAACCTTCTCCTCTTCAGTTCTGATGATGTTCTGGTCCGCTGGCACAGCTACGTCAGTAAGTGTCCATTTCTGTGTGTCTTTATGCACTAGAGTAATATCTGGCCGATTATGTTTCAGCACTTTGTCTGTGTAGATAGTCATGTCCCAGGTAATCCTCACGTCTCCATTTTTGGCGGTTAGCAAGGGTTGATTGTCATACCACTTGTCATTATGGTGAATTATTATCATCATCGTCATCATCATGATTATTATTATTATTATTATTATGATTATTATTATTATTATTATTATTATTATTATTATTATTATTATTATTATTATTATTATTATTATTAAGACGGTGCTTGGGGGCCTGTGGTATTATGACATGGTGATTTGTTTTTTAATACGCCGAGGATTCCTGATTTGAAACTAAGAGTTAGAGGAAAGAGTGCTCTTCATAACTGTCCCAAAACTGCCATTCTTAACATTTTTTGAAAATTTGATACTCCGCACTCTCCGCCTTTCCTCTTTCTGTGTCTCTCTTAATATGTTTCTTATGCAAAACACTCGCTGAAAATAGTGAGTGGAAGTCGGAAGCGAGGCTGAAAAGTTTTCAGGTGATGAATGCGCCGCCATCTTGAATCCAGCTAAAAGTGGGTTTGGAAGACGAGTGCTAAACAAAATGAAATAAGAAATTTATTTTTCATTGCCTAAAACAAATTTCAGACCGGTTTTGAAGCAATCGACAGATCTTAGTGCATTATGATACATTGACAAGATTGCTTGTCTACTCTAAAATCGCTTGCTTCAATTGATGTCGAAGACTTATCCTTTCCAGTAAATTAAAATTGAGGGTTACAATTAATATTTGACTAATATTTATTAATATTATCTAAAACAGACACTACAACAAGCAGAAGTTCTACTAGTTTCCCATGACACTTGTCAAGCTTCTTATAACGACCTTGGTTACCAGATAACATTACGCATGCGCTGTGCTGGGTATGCTCACGGAAAGATTGACGCATGTCAAGGAGATAGTGGAGGACCGCTGGTCTGCTCTATGGACGGAAAGTGGTATATGGTGGGGGTGGTTAGTTGGGGAATTGGATGCGGGCGCAAGGGAAGATATGGAGTGTACGCTGACCTTGCAGATCTCAAATACTGGGTGCAAAACAACATTGGTTCAGATGCCTAATTATAGTTAATTTGATATTCCTTTATTTTCATGTGATTAGTGCAACTATGTAAACAATTGTAAAAAGAAAATGATTTATCGTCAATGTTCATAGAACAATAAGAAATAACTACAGTTATTTAACGTGTGATTTCACCAGTTGCATTCAGTTGTTGTACAAATCACCCTAAAATTAGCCGCGCTTTTCGAATACATCTGCCTCTCCGGCCACACAAGTCCAAAACCGAACGCACAGATTTTTTTAATACCTTTTCTTGTCTTACTGCCCTCCACCTCTTCTCTTTGCATTGAATTTTGTCCCTTGTCCTCTGTTCTATCGATATCTCAAACTAACATTTTGACACTTCGATAAAAACGTCGGAATTCGTGATTACAGTAACTGGCTTAAGCTAATGTGCGAGAGATGACTTCTCGCGAGTACTAGACAAATGCAAATGTAGAGTTGTTCAACAATCCATCCATGGGCAAAGATAGGAAACTGTAATTTTAATGTGTTTTAAAAAAAATAAACCATGTGCTGTCGATCAAATCCGTACCCATGTTGAACTCGTTTTTGCCTGCGTTAAATTCGTGATCCTCATTTTACCTAGGTTGAATATGCACTCTACCTAGCTTACAACAGCAATTTCACCCCCTTCCCACCCCCCCCCCCCCCAAAAAAAAAGGGATTTAAAACACCTATACTTTCCCTAAAGCTCTGTCTTATATGAGCATCTCAACACATTTTCTTAATATTTCATATCATTTCATCGGTTTTTGCATTCATACACTTATCCATTCAATCTCAACATTACAACAGAGTCTGGGAACAAAGAACGTAGTGGGCTGTGCACTTACCGGTATTCGAATTCGGACCTTCCAGATCTATAGTCCTGTGGCTTCATCACTACATTATAACTTGCTCAACCCAACACAGTTCTTTTCATTGTTTACTTTTCTATAATAAGTCTATTGATATCTATCTATAATAACCAAAACTAATCCTAAGCTGACCGTAATTTTTCTCTAAGCTTAATTCAAGCTCCAAAAAATTTTCTTCAATCCATCTGAGTGCGTATTCACCCCAGTTAAAATGAGGATCACTAATTTAACCTGGGTCAGCTGTTAAGACGGATTCAACCTGAGAAAGAATGTGACCAGCAACACCGTCTCTAAGTGGATAGTTTACTACGGAATAAGGAAAGCGTTAAAGTTCATTTCGCTTCGTAGCGTCAAAATATAGTTTATTTAAGTACAATTGGAAACTCCAGTCTGTAGATTCACCCCTGTTGGGGTAAACGCAAGGTATTGCTTCCTTGACTGAACAACAAACATTCCATTATGGGATACAAACATGAGTGTTTGTAACTCTTGGTTCAACATTGCAACATTTCACACAGTGGACGTAGTACAATCTTTAAGAGTCATTGCCACTATTACGATCACCGAGTTTGAGGATTTTTTCAGAAAGACTCCAAAAAGTCCTAGTAGCTGAAAAGACCAAACTTGTGGGCGTGTGTCTGTTTGTGAAAGGCGCAGATCACAACCAACATAGTATGTACTTGCAAAATAGCAGATTGCCTGCTGTCGCTATCTATATGCTCATGAAGATTGTGCGAATCGACTTTTAGCCGAGGAAACTAGGGAGAATTTGCAAGACACCTTATAAACTCCAAAAAGTGGGAGTTAACTAGTTCATTTGTTGTAGCGAAATAAAGAAATATCTTTTTCAGATGAGTGCTTGAATCTACATTGGTAAAATGCAACGTTGTGCAAACCATTATCGACGGAAAACATTTTCCAAGGTTTTTAAAGCGGTACATGCTAATTCGACCTGTGAGTGCCTTTTAAACCAAAAACAAATGCCTCTTTTATATGTACCATACGTAAACATCAGCGCACGTCGTACCACTGTTGTTACTCTCAGAGAGGTCAGCCCAATCCTGTCCATACCATATCTGCAATTCTTGATTCCTTGAAAAATACAGCTGTGTACTTGGAAGGTTTTCTAAAACCAACTCCGCGAACCTTTGCCCAACCCCTTCAAGAACGTAAAAGTGCTTCTCGCCGTTGTTACGCGCTTTTAATTCTTCAGCAGGTGGCAGAATTGCTTCTTTGTTAGCATTTGTGATTATGGTCATCAATGTATCGCTTGGGTATGCACCCGTATTAGTACAGCCCCAATAGGATTCACTATAATCTGGGTTACATTTTATTGATCCGTTTCTGTGCAGTAGTTTCATGGCCTTCACCTTCCCAGTTTTGGTAACTCTGAAAGCACCATATTTGTTGTATCGAGAGCCAAAGCATACTGGATCTTGGTTAATCTTCTGCCAAACGCCTGAAAGCGAATTTGTTTTCACTCTGTCAGCAACAGGGTTCGGTGAACTGCATTGTTCACAAGGCGTTAAAGCTCTTTTATTGAAATGGGATTAAAATTTTAAAATAAAACCACTGAACCAATTCTCATATTTTATACAGGTAATCCCATGGGGCCGAGTAAACTTAAGGATAAATATCAAGCGTATTTTCAGAAGTTGCAGATACGGCCCGAGTCGTACCACCCTGCAAAAAACACTTACTACAAGAAAATAATAAAAGTAATTTTACCCGGGGCTTTTAATAAAATTAATAATGAAAAATGCCCTCTGTCTCAGCCAATAAGCAATTAGTCATTTTGCACTCTATGTTGTAATAAATGATAAATTACGCTTTGCATTTTCTTTTTATTTTTAATTCCGTTACCCATAGCTCTCTTCACTCTCCTCTAGCCTATTGTTCGATCAATTCAGCAACACTAACCGCATGGTTCTCATTCAGCTATCGACGAACACACGTCATGACGTATGTCAGAAATCAACTAATCTGGGAGTCCTCTTTAGAATTATAAAAGAAACTCATATCTTACCTTGACAAATAGCCTGAATCGTTTGATTAGCATCTTCATCGGCGTATATCCAGTGCTCAAACTCAGTCATTGTACTTCCTTCACTTGCCTTGATTTCGGAACAAGATTCAGCTGGAAGTTCTTTAATGGACCCCAGAGGCGCTGAAGATAAAGGAGTATGCATGGATTCGGCAAGCTTAGTAAAGTTCATTATTAATGTAACAACTGCTTCGCGCTAATCAACGCCTTTTTAGGTGTGCATTCTTCGTTATTAGTACTGCAAAAGGCAAGTAATTTATATGCGATTTCGCACAAGTTTTTCTCAGTATAAATGGACATATCGAACCGATCTCGTTTTTTTCCCTTCTGGAAGCTTTACCGCTATGTTAATGGCCAGCCTGAAGTTGTCACACGCTGTTTTCGGCAAACTCCATTTAATTCAACTTAGTTGCTCGCTGTAAGACGCTCCATAGTTTGTAAGTATTGCTGTCTTTCTTCGGTTCTGTCGTTCGGTTCTGTCGTTCGGTTCTGTCGTTACAGAATTTCTCTATTTACTTGGTTCTTAGAAGCTTATGTAACTTGTACTTTTTTTTTCCTTTTTATTATCATTATTTTTTGTTGAATCGTTTTCATCATCCTCTTCGTTTACACCGTTTACTTCGTTCTCGCGTCGCTTTCGTCGTTGTTATCGTTTCAATCGTTGTTTCCACGTTCTCGTCAATTTTCTATCAAAGTTGTCCTAGTTTTTTTCCAGTTCAATAAACGAATTCAAAACTGTGGACATTGACTGTTCGTTGTTGCGGTCCATACACCCTCAAGCCTTAACAAATCGGTCTAATCATCTCTTATGGTCCTTCAAGTATTGTTTAAGTGTCACCAGCAAATCCAACTATAGCTACCTCTATTGAATGCACGCTTCATGTAATACCGACTCCTGTCTGGTAAAAAGTCCTTAGGCCTGGCTTCCTTAGTTCTGGAATTCAACTCACAGATGTTTTTACCGATGACAACGTTGTAGCTCTGACACCTAGACTCCTGCCCACACATCATGTAACATTCTGTCGGGAATCCAACTTCAACTTCTTTGATCACGTGACCCTTGAGGAACATGCCATAAACGGAGTAAGATTCGTGACAACCTTCAATAGTGGCCTCAATAAAATCAATACTTGAGATCACAGCCATCACTGACAACCACAATTGTGACACCATCTTGTTGAAACGAGAGTGCCTCTAAAAATAACATGAGAATATTCCACATTCTCAGTTTTAACTGTACTTTTACGCTTTTGAGTTTCCTTATTAGTTTTTCTTGTGATTTACTCTAG
>NC_090895.1:12856535-12859035 GCF_036669925.1 Montipora capricornis | reverse complement strand
ATCGTGTTGTGTAATATTCGAGCTTAACAAATTTGCATACGTGGGTTGAAATGGCCACCCCACAAGCAGTTTTCATAGACCCTATGCAAAAATGGCTGACTTTAAATTATTCTTTTGTTCATATTCACAATAGCCCAACTAACCTCGTTCGGGATAACAAATTCTTTAGAATTTTTGTCTCAAAAACGAGGTTAGTTGGGCTATTTTGAATATGAACAAAGGAATAATTTAAAGGCAGCCATTTTTGCATAGGGTCTATAAAGATGACGGGAAGTCGTGTTCTTTCTGGCAAATGATTAATTGTTAGCTATAGTTTTTAACAAGGAAGGATTACGTTTTTGCAAACGTTAAACTTAACGTCAGTTAAACTTAAACTTATCGTTCAACTTAACGTCAGAAAAAGATCTGTTTTGTCACTATGGTGTAAAACGAGGCCAGAAATATTTCTTTAAGTTCCTGGTTAATCCAATTTATTGCTACGACTTACTAGTGCGAAGATTGTTTACATTACTCATTAACACGAAGATTTTTCAACAATATTATTAATCTAACCCAAAAACATTCAGATAGTAAGAAACTGCATATTTATTAACCTTTTCCTTCACGTTTGACGTTTGTCAGCATTGTGATTTCCGATCATTCAGGTTGCCGTGCTCGCATGTATGTTTTTGCATGTCACAGATGTTTAGATTTTCAATAGGCCACTTTCAATATATTAAAACTCAGCCTGAAAGATAGGCTTAGAGGACAAAGACAAAGGAAAGTGGATGATATGCTAATATCTTTCACATACATCGCAACTTGTTTCTATTGTTTTTGTCCTCTCTGCCTCGCTATCAAGCTGAATATTGATATTTCGAGAATGACCTATTACAAACTCTGTCATGATTAAAACAGGAAAAGAAGGTTTCCTGACCCGACAGATGAAATGGAAATACACAATTCAGTATTCACAATTCAGTATACACAATTCACAATTCAGTATAATACACAACAAAATTAGAAAACAGTGGTGCTAAACAGTGGTGAATGGATCTTTGCTACCAATAAAAATCCCTGTGTTTTGCTCGAGAATAATGCGACTTTTGTTTCGTGAATGATGTGATTAAATAACAAAAAAGTTCCACTGAGGGAAGGTTAAAGTACCCGCCCGTAACGTAAAATCCATATTTGAACTTTGGCGAAAGAATTTTTCGATTTGAAAAAGAGACGAATTTTCTACGATTTTTTAAGTCCTTCTTGGTACACCCCTTCCGCTGGTCAAGACTTCACGGGCTCGCTGTGACAGATTCAGGAATACTTGTTGGCGAGGGTCCTATGTTTTGTTCTTGATCAACCCCAAGGTATCGACCTGCGATCATTTTTGGTATTTTTCAATAACCAAAATATTCTATCATGTCCATGTCTATCATCGAGGAAAGTGCCGCTGAATCCAGAAGTGAATAAACTGAGGATTTTAAAAAAATGATTTGAGGCGACTAGTTGCGGTCTCGTCGAGTCAGCCAGTGCTAGCACTGAAACCCAGGACTACATGGAACCCTACGTGGAAGAACCATTAAATCAACGCTTAGTGTATCAGTCTTCAACGACCTTTTCATTTTGCTACCCAACAATACCGGAAGTCATCCTCTTTGAAGTGAATCTAGCACAGCCACGAAGTTTTCCCGCGCTTCCAGTTCGGTCTTTTCGCCAAGACAAAATCTGCAGCCATTTTTCCTTATTTTTTGAGCTATTGCGTTTTCCGAGACGGAGGAAGGATTCCTATGCATAATTATTCCTTTTTTTAGGATCAGCTGTTTTGTTACATCGAGTGGTTAGGCATCTTTCAGGCATTTTTCACATCAACTTTCAAATCCTCATGTTCTCTAATCCTGAATCTACGTCATAAGTTGAGAGATTTGAGCGAGTGGTGTGCCAAAACGGCGGGCAATTTGCACGCTATTAGAGGAGCACACATATCATATGTCAACCTGGATTGAGACCAGCAACAAATGTAGAAAGAAAACATCTTCCAAACCGTTTTCCACCTGAACACGAAAAGCTTTGACTGAGTAAGAATTATAGTTGATGTAGTATGGCCGTGTAGGCGCGTCGAGCCACAGAAAGCGCGCGAAAAATGATGCCTTGCTTATGTTTAGGTGAGTTCACCTGGGTTGAGCCTGCAATCCAATCGAAAACCAGTGTCTGGTCAGCGGTCAACTTAAAAAAAACAGCTGACCTCCGTTAGCTTTTTAAGCTTGAGCCCGCGATGTGGTCACGTGATACTAGTCAGCGGATACCTTATTTAGACAGGTGTCAATTCATCAAAATATGGATGTTCAATATCATAGATTTATGCTGTAAACTAGCATGATTCTGGTCATAGCGGCGCGCGCGCGCGCGCGCGCGGAGCACCATAGCTAAGAAAATATGGTATTAACCCATCGATGTGAGAAAATTTGGTTTCATAGCCATGACGTTCATGAACGTCCGTCCGTCCGCCCCTCCATGTATGCCAATG
>NC_090895.1:12819035-12854035 GCF_036669925.1 Montipora capricornis | reverse complement strand
TATTGACACTAGAAGCTTAAGATTACCTGTAATAATGATGTTTCCCTCATAATTAAATGCACAGCTGAAAATTTCATCTGTGTGACCTTCAAGAACCTAATTCATTCATGAAAAGATATTGTCAAAACCAAACATTTATCAACATACTACATTAAATACTAAGCGGCACAGAGGTGAAGATTTGGCAGGTGCAACAACTTGATAAAAGGGATTAAGGCTATTTTTGCCCCTGGATAAAAAAGGGAAAATATGTAAATTGGTAGATGTTGTGGAGGGAAAAGCAGTCTCAATTTGCTCAATCAAGAGCGCAAGGTGGTATCGGTATTGCTCAACAGGGCTCATAAGGTAGTGATGGTATTGCTCACCGAGTTCGCGAGGTGTTCTGGGTAAATTGAGTCACGAAGCAGAAAGTCACAAGAAGCATCGATACACCTTATTCCAAAATGGCCGCCATTTAGATATTCTTTTGTTTTTATTTAAATTAGACCTTGATGCCTCGTTCAAGGAAAAATATTCTTTTCAATTTTCAGCTCAAGAACGAGGCATCAAGGGCTAATTTGAATAAAGACAAAAGAATATTTAAATGACGGCATTTTGGAATAAGGTCTATATCAAAGTGCTGTTTAGCATAACGATTGAAGGTGAGTGATTTTTCGAATGTTTATTTTAAAAATCAAAGATTATACATGTAATATCTGATAGAAAATCATATTGCCTGGGTTAGAAATCGATTTTTCAGGCACAAATCAGAAACAGACTGAGGCTACAGACTCTGCTAGACGCAACCTCAGAAAGAAAAAGCATAGTCTCAGTATCCACATTCTCAAACAATCTTCGATCATATTTACAACAGTTTTTCACAGATACTATTAATCAGCGATCCGAATATCATAACCGAGTTTTGTTCCTATTTTATGGTATTTCAAGGAACCGTGGAAAGAAACACATGGATAAAACAGATACCGACGAAATGATGCCTTCTAATTAATATTCCTCTTCCTGTTTTACTACCATATTTTCAAAGAATTTACCATAATTTATGTAAATCGCTTTTCAATTGATAGCGCATCAAATCAACGTAGACGGAAATTGAAAATAGATGCTGTTTGTTGTTGCCCATCCTTTTCTTGCATCTTTCACTTTCATTTACCCACCTAATTACATGTAGCGTAATATGAAGACATCACAATGGCTGTTTTTTCACGACAGCCACTGTCTCGCTTAACATTCCTGAAAGTGATTTGTTTGCAGACTTCGTTAAGCGACAATACTATGTATAGCACGCCTCTTATATTTCCGATTTGAATAACCGCAAGCGACTCCTCATTGGCCGAAAGTAATTGCCAACTCGCTTAAGGTACTTTGAAGGCTTAAATTTAATGAGAATTCCATTGAAGTTTTCCGACTCACTTGGAAAAGCAACTGTTTTCACGCGATTTCCGGTTGTCACTCGCTAAGGGACCCTACAAACCGCTGGTGAAAACACGGCCAAAGTGTAGCACATATTAATTGGAAACAACCTCAACTGCCATCCATATTAGGGACCTTTAGATTCTACGACGAGGACGAGAACGAGCTAGTACGAGTTCTCGCTGTCCGTTCTTAGCGAAAATACTTAGCAAATTTATATTTCGTACGATTAATCTTACCATTTCTTTGCAGTATAGGTTGCTCAGTTATTCTTATTGCTGGTAACTGAGCCTTTTTGCTGATTGAAAAATGCCAAAACAGCTACCGCGTTGTTGACTTGTTTTGACGCGACTATATTTATAGGGGTCACACTAGGCACTAAGTCTGTCTTGGCCTAAGTCCAGTTAAGTCATCCTAAGTCCGCTTAAGCGTTCAGACATATCTAGAAGACAAATTCTTTCCGTGCAAAGCTGCCATCATTAACGATAACGATCCATTTTAGCGAAGAAGTTGAGATCAAAATGAGACCGAGAAGCCGTAAAATCGCTGTAATTGCGACTGTTGTCTGTTTATTAAATTTACAAAAGTTGATCAGCCAACTAACCTTACAAAATCTTATGTTCCTTCATGAAAGAATGATGGAAGATTTTGTCCAAGAGAGTGAAAGCCTGCTTTTTCTGACCGCCCTACTTTTGAGCGTTCACTGAAGACGAGGTAATTTTCGGCACATAAGAAGAAGAGCGTGGGCCTGGCCAAGACAGGTTTGATGTAATGCTAGCATCATCTCGGCTGAATGTTCTTTGGAAACCAAACTTTCGAATGGAACGTGAAACGTTTGACGAGCCTTGCCGAATTCTATCTGATAAAACACACGATTTTGAAATTTTCTTAACACAGACTTAAGAACTGCTTAGGTCGTTTGAGTTTGCCGACACTAAGACAGAAATCACACTTCTGTGGCTTAGCGCTTCACACCTGTCATTTTCACCAAGTCGACTTAAGATATTACTAAGTCAGACTTAGTGGTCTAATGTGAACCCAACAATTGTTGCAAAACCTCGTACTAAAATGACGCCGGTATCACGTTTTTCACGCCAAAATGACGCTAGTTTGCGCGCGCTCACTGTTATTCTATGAGAAACTATTGTACTCGTAGTCGTTCTCGTCCTAGAATCTAAGGCTCTCTATTATCGCAGGCGGGGGCAGATGTAGTGAAAACTATTACTACTACTCCCGGGGGAAGTACTGCCATATATGGATAATAGAGGTATGTGCCGCTGTGAAGGGTATGGTTTTCAAGCAGTTTACTCTAGGATAGAGTACATAAATCATAGCCTTTCGGTCTAGAACAGGGTATCACGAAACTGACCAGTCGGTTGAAGATTTTATCAAGACTAAGGAAACCAGAAATTCCCACTCAATAATATAAAAAAATCAAATCGGTAAAGTTTAAGTTTACCTAACTCAGCCTCAACAGTGTCAATAAATGGCTATCATGAAACACCTCTGGATATTATTAACTGGCAAGAATCGGAATTTAGACGGAAATCGGTGGGAGTTTACTCTAGTATAGGGTAGCAAAATTCAGCTGAACTAGCTCTGGTATAGGCTAAGGGTTCCAGGGTCCCAGCGGCACATCCCCACCCAGAAATTCCTAAAGAGCCCCCCATCCTCCCCCGCGCTACTACTACCCCATGGCAGGTCTTAATAGAACTTAAATTAACACCTGATCGTTAAACAGCTTTTAAACTTACCGGTAAGAATTGAACAAAAAGTATCTTTTACCTGTGTGCATTTTCCTGAAAAAGGGTCCCAAAGCCTAGCTGTCTTGTCGCTGCTGGCTGTGAGGCATCTTGTACCCTGAGGACTAAATGTTATCTGAAATAAAAAGAGGAAAACGTTATCATACAGAAATAGGTTGCCATGGATGGAGATCATCTGCATGCATTTATCAATGATATGTTTTACCATTTGTACATGCAAACTTAAATTTCTTCATATTTTAAAAATGAAATTAAATCGAGCTAGTGTTTCGATCGACCATAGACCAAATCGGCTAACTCAATGTCGTCCCAGATTCAAACCTCCCAAAGTTAAGATTATTTGTGTATTGCATTTGCATTAAAATATAGCATTCACATTTAAATGATGCGGAAATACCTGTAATAAAACGTTTCATTCCCAAAGGGTTTGAATTGGGTACAACACAGAGCTACCCGATTTGGCCTATTGTCCTTCTTCATCTCGATTTTACCAGGAGGATTACCCTAACCATTCACAACCAAGCATTTTCAGGGTAAGGACAAGGGAGACATCCCATTGTTTTGTAAATAATATTGTTGGAGGAGGAGGCAGTGTGGCCCAGTGGTTAGGGCAGTTGCCTTGAGATCCGGACCTCCCGGGTTCAAGACCCGCTCCGACCACTCGTTGAATTTGATCCTGGTAGTCCCTGGTTCAACTTCTCAGCTGCACTTGTAAATAGCCAACTGGTTTGCTTCCGGCCAGTTGGGATTCTTAACGGTTGTTGTTGTTGTTGTTCTGTTCCGTCGTTTCGTTAACTGTGTTTCATTGAACCTGAAAAGCCCCTATGGGGAGCGGTCAATTAAGTACGTATTGTACGTATTGTTGTGACCAATATCGTCTAATCACACAACAATAATATTGTGATATGAAACCCTTTGCCGGCTAGCATCCATTAAGGCGTTTTTACCCGCTGCTTTCGTGAATCTTTTGTATGTGATTAACAAATAAAGAAGCCTGTGATCTGTTCTGTTGTAAAACACACAAGAAGGGGAGAAAACACGGAAGTGCAGGGGACAGTATTAGACGAGTGTTTTCGTACTTCTTAAGTGCTGTATCTACTTTCTAAGTGCTATATAAAAGAAACGATTGCAGGCGAGGCTTCTTTAGTTGTTTTATAAGAAACAATTTCTTAATTTTCTCACGCATCCGGCTAAATTTTCAACTTTGTTTTCCAAATCCTTCGGGTGACGTCAGCCGTGCGTCTGTACTCTCATAAAGCACCCTGTTTTCAAAACCACAGCGCACGTTTTATTGAAACTTAAGTATAATTTTAGTAATTCAACTGTTGATGTTTGTCGGTTATTTGTCAGTTTAGTCTACTGATTTCACTTTGATTTTTCAATTAATTACCAGCTTACAACAAAGCAGAGAAGGCCAAAGGAATATGGTCATAAGATGCAGATAGTCAAAGAGGACAGATGAAGCAGGTAATCAACTAAGATTGTAATTGATAATGCTTTAGCACATGAATTAACCCTGTTAGTTTTCCTTTTTTCATTTGCCGCCACTAAAATGACTTCTAGACTAATACTTGCTAGCTATAGATTGCATAAAAGCTAGTCTAAGAGCTGCAACTGCCTTAATACTTAAACATGCCATTCCACTGCCAATTATTCAAGGGAAATGCCATAATAGCAAAGAGCAAGAATGGAAGACTTCGAAATGCGAGACACTTTTGTCTGTCCTTACCATTCTTCATCCATAACTCCTCCATTCCCAGACACAGTTGCAACAAATGTTGTCGAGTTCAACAGGTAATTCCCCCGACCGCTCTCAAGGGACCTTGAGTATCTCCAAGCGCTCTCATGCGCGAATCGATAAGCAAAATAATTTAATTACAATTAAAATGGATCTTTTCACTTTGTCAAAGCCGTTATAGTGCGTGAAGGCACTGACGCAGCAAACGGACCATCGAAACAGTTCGGTCTTTTCCTCTCGGGCCGAGGTCACGCAACGCTGCTTGTCACAACAGCTGTTGAGAACCGGTTTTTCGATTTGTCCAATCAGAAACTCCCTCGAACGTAATGCCCAATCAGCGAACTAGGACAAATTCTGTCCCAATTTGATGCCATGAAAATGAGGTTCTGGGGTTGTGCGACCAGAGGCTTTTTTTCGTCCTCGACCTTTGATTTGGAATCGCTGAGCGTTCTCTCCGACCTTGAAAAACAAAATTCCTCTGGCACCCAGAGTAACTGGATAATGATTTATCCGGTAGATAGCGCTATCCATCGTTTGAACTACTGGGGCCAGATGATTAAATTCATCCACAGAAATATATTTTGTTCCTGGAAAAATGACCAAACTGTTCTCAACCAAATGAGTAATTCCAACATTTGGATTATTAATATTAGGTCATTTGAAGGAGTATAGGAAAGGAAGAGCAGGCCAATTGAACAGAGGCAGAATGTTTGGATGGAAGACACTGGCATTCAAAGTAATCCACGTTAAGTCTAAACGCCTTACATACATAACTACAATGCCCTCCAAGTTAGTGGAAAAACATGTAAAAATGTTTCGGAACTATAAAATTACCTTTGAAATTTCTCCTTCGTGACCCTCTAATTTACAAAGACAATGATGTGTTAGAGCATTGTAAACTCTTCCAGTACCTTAAATAAGAAAAAAACGGTAAAATAAAAAGCACTAAGTTACGATGTCAAGGTTATCATTAATAACCCTTTCAGCCCTGAGAGTGCCCAGTGGCACTTATAGATTTTACTCTGTCTAACGCCAGACGATTTTACTCGTCAATGGGGAACCCCTTAGGGCTTAAAGGGTTAAAACAAATCCACAAAAGTGACCAAAGATTGCTTATGTTCTGTTCTGGAAAAAATTAATAAATAAGTTTGATTGTAATGATTAAATGCCATTTAACTGAATCAACGACAAGGAGCAAACTTGCTAAGTTATTTTGCGCCATGCTAGTGTAGCACTTATAGAGATTACTTCATGGAAAATGCGCGCGTATACGATTTTTATTCATGAGTTGAGTAGTATCAGAAAACGAACGAGTGAGTGCAGCGAACGAGTGAGTTTTCTGATACGAAACAACGAGTGAATAAAAATCGTACAAAGCATTTTCCATGCCGTAATATGTTTATTTCATAGGTACTGAGGTTTTTTTTCGTGGTAGTGTTTGATAGTCAAATTTATTTCGCACAAATGGAATGGGACGATGAAAGCAATAAATAGCTAGTGGTTGAAAATAGCCCAACCGACAATTTAGTTAATAAAATTAACAACACTTGCTGTGTTTCAGATATTCCAGAGTAGTCCAAAGTGAACAGTGTTTTCGTATTCATTGCCGTTTTTAGTGCGGACGGAGATGATAAATTCGGTTGATGTATTCAGTATTCATTCAGCTCACCTTCACCTTCGACCTTCGTTTTCAAAATTCGTTCAAGCAATCGTACATCTCGTTCAGGTTTTTGAGCGGCATTTCTGTTTTCTTGTTCTAAAATAAATTCCTCCACTGAGCAAACAGAAGCAGACCTTCCCTCGGCCAGTTTTCAAAGCGCGCGGTTTTTGTGCAACGGCTATCGGATGACGTTCCATTCGATACGTTCATTCATCACCAGTGAAATTTCGTCGTTCATGTTGCAGATTGGACGAACGACATTTATTCACAGTGAAATTTTGTCGTTCGTGTTCCTGATTGGGTACATTTGGAATCAGTACGAATTTTATTCCCTGTGATTTTCGTGGATAAATCTCAGTACCTATGAGATAAAATAATGTATTGCATGTGTTTTGGCAGATGTTATTAGCGTTCTTTGTGCATTTGTGTGTTTTCACTGTTGCTTATGGCCAAGTGTGCAGGGCCTTGGGGTTTCAGGGGAATGGTAGTTAGTTGCCAAGGTGTTATGCGAACACACAAACTTGTGATTGTGGATTTAATTTACTCAGAGTACGTGGTGTGCTCTGAAATTTTCGTGCTCTCCCACTGGGCTAATGGAATCCATATTAATTTTGTTTTTCCCGTCGACCGTATCAGTTTAGACAGCTACACTTTGTTACATTCTACGCCGATTATAATAATTTATGGTTAAGGTAAGGTAAAGTCTGCTAATAGCCTAGAGGGCCCACCAGGCCGGCGCTTATCTCCGGTTTCTGTAGCATGAAGCGACTAGGAGTATTTCTACTCCCCCCTGGATGGGATGCTAGTCCATCGCAGGGTTACCCCCAGCATTTTCGCCGCGGTACTCATTTATACACCTGGGTGGAGAAAGGCACCGTGAGAGTAAAGTGTCTTGCCCAACAACACAACAGAATGTCCCCGGCCAGGACCCGAACCCAGTCCACTGACCATGAGGCCACCGTGCCTCCCTACACGGCAGGTCTAATTTGCAAGTCGCAGGTCGCAGGTCGCGGGTTGCTGGTAATTGTTTCACCAATACAGAAAATATCCTAAACATTCTTAAAAGCTAACTTTAGGCCTAATTAGGCCTAAACAAAAGTTTTTAGGCCTTAGGTTAGCTTTTATGAATGTTTAGGATGCTTTCTGTATTGGTGAAACAATGACCTGCAACCCGCGACCTGCGACCTGCAGATTAGACCCGCCGCCCCCTACATAATAATTAATGACCAATCACCATTTGCATATTATCAGGAGCTCATGAGTAGGAGCGAGCAACTCCCATATATTCCTGTCACGGCGTTTTCACAGACCGGTTTATTTTTAGATTGAATTTCTCGCGAATGAGACTCCGCATGAGCCCGACGACCAATCACAGGAAACTAACTTGACGTCATAGTGTCACCGAACCGGAACTGCCGCCAAAGGTAGTCCAAAAATAGATTGGTCTGTAAAAATGCCGTGACACAGGCTTAGTATAGGAGTTGCTTGCTCTTATTCATGGCTCCTGATATTATTCAATGTTTGAGACACGTTATCTAAATGTCTGCAGTATCTATGTTGGCTGTGTAGGCAGGACTGTTTGCCCAATGGTGGTGCTTGGCAACGCTTTGGCTTTGCCCAGCCCTTCTCCAGGGCCATTGTTCTGTTTCATTAATCTGTCAGCATACGTCTTCCATGATGCCCTCCATTTTAAACTGTGCAGCTTATCCAGGCTCCTCTTCTGGACATCTTGTAGCTTCCCTACAGGCAGGTCCACTTCTGCTGCATCATGGGGTGCCACATCATCTCATCAAAACCTTTGGAGATTGGTCTAGTGATGCCTACCAGCGGTATACGCCCATTAACCTTCATACCAGGGTTTCCAGTCAGTTGGCATAGCAGGTGCAATTGTGTTACATCATGTGGAGGTGACTAACCCAACTAAAAGGGTTTAGTGCCTATTAACAAAGTTGACAACTAGGAGCGTACTTACCAAGTTGTTTGGTGCAGCGTATGTTAGCATTTCAGACATTTTATAGTGTATTGCATGTTTTGGACCTTCGTAAGATTTTTCAGCTCTTGTGTGTATTCACTTTTGACCTGGTGTGCAGTGCACGCAATCACCACTTAACATAAATGTGAATCTCTAGACGCTTCGTTGAATTGAAGGAAACATATGGGGAGTTTTCATGACTGTAATTATATCTGACAGGTGGATAATTGATCCAAAAGGTCTAGATACAAGCAGCAAACTAGACAGTCGTAGGAACAGTAAAACTTTCTTTAGGTTACCAAACATGTTTCGACGGTATAACCGTCATCATCAGTGTTACAAAGTTTAAAATCATCGTTGAATTTAATCCACGTACATTAAATGGGAGAAACTCAGCCTCAGTCAACAGGTTTAATACATAAACCTGACTCTCTCCCTATTGTCCTTATATGTTCCTTATTCAAACTCTTAAGTATGTAATATTGTCACGCAATGCAACGAACTTTGTAACATCGCGCTATTTAAATTCAACGATGATTTTTAATCTTTGTAACACTGACGATGACGGATGTACCGTCGAAACACGCTTGGTAAATTAAAGAAAGTTGTACTGTTTCTACGACAATCTGACATGTACCTTGAGAAGCTGGTTTCTGCTAGAAGCAGCTTTATGTGCTCACCTTTCTCTTCACTTTGTGTGTAAATGTCCTAAAAATCAGTCAGACTAACGTCTTATGCAAGTCTTATTTAACCCATTGCCTCCTGGCAGTGAGACGACTATTACCCACCATTGGGGGCCGCTTTAGGTGTGAATGGGTTAACCCATTCCCTTCTGTGAATGAAACCCACATTATTATACTCTGTCTAATGCCAGCAAGTAATTAGGGGATGGTTAAGCGGTGAATGGATGATTATCCCAATTTTACATGCACCTAGAAAATATTAAAAAGTGCACAGAGAGACAGAGCTTTACTTAAAGTTTTTTAGAATACTTGGAAACATAAAGCAATCTTCATCAAAGCAATGATTGCTTACCATCTGCAGATGCTGTGGCAATGTACTGACCGGTGTAATCAAAACATACATCTAGGACTTCATCATCATGACCTCTGTCCATCAAACAAAACAAGCCAAAGATAATTAGAATTATTATAGACGATGCCAAAAGAACTCCCTTCCCCCACCCCTCTTTCCCAACTATTGGGTAAGGGGGACCTAAGTGAATCCAAAGATGGAGCATAATAAGCATATACCACAGCATTCAGACTCAGAAAAATGAAAAACTGAAAGCATCTTACTACGAATCTACAATTTTCATGTATCTCAGATAAATGAGTAAAGCCCCTCGTATATTTTAATAAAAGGAAATTGTACACGTCGCTGTATTGGAAGCTGTAGTCCCATTGCTGTGATAAATTATATCAAAGTAAAACTCAATATGATACATATATTGTCTCTATCATATTGTTTTTGCACTGTTTGTAAGTAGCTTGGACAATTTCTTGTCATGCAACTTGTTGGCTTACTGCTTGTAGGTTGCTTTAATGAACTGGGCCGTTTAGTCTTGCAATGTTTCTTTTTTGGTTCAAAACTGACCGATTTGACCTCGGAGGCTTGGATCTACGGAAAAGTGACATCACTTTATACTCATTTTAGAAATTAAAATTTCAGCGTCTCAATTCAGCTTACTATACATGCAAAACACTAGGTTAAAAGTCTGAAAGCCCGAAACTCACCCAAACACATGGATTGCATTCTTAAGCTAGTCAGTCTTTGACGTAATTAATTTTTCTCCTCGATCCAGCTCTCTAAAGATTTTAAAGTTAGCATGGCGGACCATGAAAATAGGAAAAGTCGGGTAGACTTTCATATACAACACTAAAATGGCGCGAGACAAAAGAACCCTTGTTATTCCGATTACGAATGATTTGTCCTTTTGTTTTAAGGACACAGAAGATTTTGGATCCGGTATTATATGAAAGACAAGACGAAAATTCAAGTTCAATTAAACAGGTGTCTTCTTTAAATCAAAGCCTAAAACGTGGCTCACTTAGTGTTTAGTTTTGATATCCAAAGAAAAAGAAGAAGTGAATTTTTGGTCATAGATACTGTTGCATCTAAATTATTTCTTTATATTATTATTGTCTAGCACCATAGCAACATAAATATATACCAGGTTACCTTAAGGTTCCAATACATTGTCCCGTTCTAGAGTCCCATATTTTGCATGACTTGTCCTGCAGTGGACAACACAAAAAAATGATGCCACTTACAATAAAGAAATGAAATATATTTGAACTGAAGATACATGTATGAACTCATTTACTGATAAAATAATCGCCACAATCATCATTTGGAAAAGTTATGAAACTTAAAAAAAAACCCTAGGAATAACTTGCAAGACTCAAACAAAGGAACATGATTGTTGAGAGTCCACTACCTTTACAGTCAAGTTAATTTTTAAAGGGAACTACCTTAGGGTGAGTTATTTTGGAAAATGCAAACACGGATTTTTGATCTCAGATCAACGGATTCTTCAGTGTCAAAAAAACGCATAATACGAAAAAGGATTATTTCCTCGAGTGTGGATACTTTGGATTCATGATCCGTTTTTGGATTTCACCAAAAAGACGCAAAATCCGTTTTTGGATCAAGAAGCCGCTTTTGGATTTTCCCAAAAAAAGGCGCCCTTATTATAGGAAATTAACACCGCATGAAATTAACGCGAATCGTTAAAATTTGCGTTAATTTAAGTCACGCCAATTATGTTGACCGTTATTTTCCGCGGTGTTTATAAAGTGCAGCGTTAATTTCCGCGCTCTTAATTTCCATTATTTTAACCTTAATTTTGAAACCTTTCCAGACATTCATGTACCCTGGTCCCAGAGGTTTTTCTTGAGCCACAAGAGAACCGCAAAGTGGCGAAGACCAGATGAGAAGCGGCGAGAAGAGAAAAACCTCTGGTTACCTTGAACTTAAATCTCACTTTCATGCAGACGCCAGGGTCAGGATCTGACGCGTTGAAAGCTGGCGTCTACGTGAAAGTGAGATTCAAGTCCAAGGTAGCCAGATGCTTTTCCCTTCACGCCGCTCAAGAAAGACCTCTGCGTAACATTCATGACACCTACAAAACAATAAAATAAGGTACAAGCTTTCTTTCTAACCAGCAATTTCAATAAACAACTAAATCTGAAATTACATGCACAGTTATCTCTTTCACAACATTTTCCGTTTGACTGACAATCTTTATACCCTCTATCTCCAGATTAGAACAACAGCAAAAATTACTAATTAAAAAGTAAAGCTAAGGCGTAGTAATTCGCTTACTCGACTGCAAATTTACAGTCAAACAAAGCTGCTCACGAGTGGACATCCATTTCACACAAAAAGCCTATAAATCGAAAGTTTTTAATTTCGTGTAGACTGTCGCCACAATGATGGCGCAGTGGTGAGAGCACTCTCTTCCCACCCGGGTTCGACTCCCAGATCCGGCATCATACGTGGGTTGAGTTCGTTGGTTCTCTACCTTGCACCGAGAGGTTTTCTCCGGGTACCCCGGTTTCCCCTCTCCTCAAACTCTTTCTTGAAATGTTAATGGCCACATTTGATATAAAGAGTAGAACTGATATTTCGCACAGTCTATTAATAAGCTGAAAGTTTAATGACGAAAGGTATTCAATTTTTGGTGATGGTCTCCTTTGTCGTTCTCCTGATAGCCACCACCCATCTACTGCAG
This sequence comes from Montipora capricornis, assembly GCF_036669925.1. Classification (NCBI taxonomy): domain Eukaryota; kingdom Metazoa; phylum Cnidaria; class Anthozoa; order Scleractinia; family Acroporidae; genus Montipora; species Montipora capricornis. The sequence goes on along the minus strand of NC_090895.1, from coordinate 12,841,756 downwards.
CTTTGGGGCTGGATAATCAGCCTGTTTTTGGGCCCTCAATTTTCCCTTTATCAGCATGTCCATGGCATCAGTACCCAAACCACATCGCAATATTATACACTACAAATTATTGTCAGTTACTAACTGAAGAAATAATGATGCTTTGTCCTTCGAAAATTCTCGACATGTTTTACACCGTATTTCTTCCACAAGTTCATTGTGTCCTTCAACTACTTTGTAAACCAGATCGATGGTGAAATCCTTCTGCCATCGCAGACCTGTTTTCATATAAGCTGTGTTATCCCCTGTTGGTTCCCGCCACTGGCACTCATTTTTTGAGGTCGAGGGCCCAGAGGGCCTCTTACAGAAAGAAGTTATTTTTGACATATGCAATGAAAACGATAGCTCCAAAACCACGAGGAAAAACAACAACAACACACAAATGCGCAGGTGCGGCACAGAGCCTCAGTGCAATATCACTGGCCAGTGGCTAACAAAAAAAGGTGCTCTTCTCAGCTCAGCATGCCCTGCTTTATTTGCCTCTTATCACTATGTTGTCCTTACAATACTTCTTGCGTTTGAACAGCTTTCTCCAACTGTTTGGGACACATGGATGATTCTAACGTTTGCTAGTGGATATTTTTCTCACTCGCAGATTATCAAAATCACTCGCATTTTGCGAGTTTGCGAGTGTGAATTTCGAGCCCTGTGAATGGCGACGCGGTGTGTGATTGTTGAAATATGGCAAAATCTCTGTCAACACGGAATTGCAAACGTTTTCAGGCCTTCTTCGTTTTTTTTTAGCGAGTTTCACAAAATATGAGAGCCAGTGAGGCATGTGTTAAGAAGGAAAACATAACCTGAAAGTCCACCGTTCTAAATAAGTGTTTTGTCTCTCGTTCTATTTCTCTCAGCTTTTATGGTGTTCATCACTGAAATGTTCTCTTCTTCTCCTTCCTCGGCTTCTCTCGAAGTTTTCTTCGCTAAAATTTCTCAAAATTCGTCGCCTCTTCTCTCGTGCTCTCTTCTGCTCTTTATCCCGTTGCTCGTCACTAAAATGATTTCCCGCCAGAAAAACGCGGGTTGCCAAATGCAACGCTGCCATGCGATTTCCGTTCCCAGAGGCTGTCCTGTCTCCCCACCTCCTCCCCAACAGTCTGTACGGGCGGGCAGACGTACGCTGACGTCATAACCAAAACTTCTCGCATGGATAGATTTCCCAAAAAATCTTACCCATGGAGCTCCGCTTGAGCTCCGCTATGCCAGTTCACAAGGCACATTTAGCATGCGATCACCTTATATTCATCAGAAAAAAAACACAATGGGACAAACACTATGTGAATGTAAAATTCTTCTTAACTTACCATTGACCCAGTGACTATAAATGAACTATCAAAGTTAAATTGGGCATTGGAGATTTCCCCTCTGTGGCCAATAAGGGTGTGCACTCGTCTGAAAATAAAAAAAAATTCACTCCCAGAAATGAGCAAAACTTGTGGTTTGGGAGAAACAAGTCACAGTTATATACACTCAAATTGTGGTACTCATTACACAAATTGAAGTAAAACAGTTTTATATGCGAAAGTCACTAAATTGAGATGTGCACAAAACTTGTTTTCCCATCAGAAACATAAAATTTGGGAAACAAAAACAATCTTCTAAACATTGTGAGAAAATAAAAATTAATGCTAGAAAGGATTTATTATGTGTTAATGTGTTGATACTATCTTACTTGCGTCGTTATCAGGCAAAAAGGATAAGATAAGGAAAGATAAGTCAACCTTCTTTTCTTGTGTATTCAATTTGTTATTACATGTAATCCATATGAAGATGTGCATCATACAGTTTGTTATTTTTGCTCGGTTAATCACTTCTCATACAAGACAGCCTTTAACTAAGGCCAATAGAAATCACAATCCAAAAGCTCCTCCTTCTTTCCAGTCAAAAATGGAGCGATACCCTCCAAAAAATAGTAATCACAGATGTCCTTACTACTTAATTACTTTAATTTACAGTGCAACGTGCCTTACCGTGGCCACCGAACAAACTTTCACAATTGACAACTACGTGTAAATACGCCAACTCAACAACCCATGCAACGGTGTTCATCTTAGGTCCGTTTCAAACGCCATGCTAAAGTCGTGCCGCACTAAATTCAATTTGGCTCGAATGTGGTACGACATTGGCACGACCTGGTTTCAAACGTCGAGCTTAATTATTGGCTCTTACAAAAGAGACGATCTTGAACCATCGGTGTTCCTGACGGGGGATTTGACGAAGGTTTGCGCACTTTCGTGTTTTTTAAACAAGCCCAGGCTGCAAGGAGAAGGAAGCGACTATTGCAGCAGGCCTTATTACCCCATGCCATTGCTAGAAGAAAAAGATTAGTGATCCTCGTCTGTTGTTTGATCACCATCTTGCTGACATCTACAGAGGCAAGTGCACTGCCATCATGTCGTCGACTACACGGAAATTTAGGATGGTGGGATACTGTCTGGAGGACATATTCGGATGCAACGTGTAAGACCTTTAGAATTTCAAGAGCTACATTACAACGACAAACCGTTGCAGAAAATCCGATTTCTCCAGGGTGTAGGCTAGGTATCTGCCCATACCGCATTGGGAGAGGAGATTATTATTATACCATCTCACAAATGACTGGCTTTAGACTATCCACTGTCTCAACAATCGTGCAGGAAATTTGTGAGGCAATCGTTAAAAACCTTTGGGCTGAGTGTGTCACCCATCATTTTCCAAAGGATGAGGCTGAGTTCAAAAAACTTTTATTCTCTTGTTTGAATGTCACTAGTAGATGCGAGGTACCGTTTCATGTGGGGAAGATGTGGCTTCCCGGGAAACTCTCACGACTCGATTATATTCCAATCAACCAATTTTTGGGGAAAAGTGCAACAAGGAACAGTCATTTCAAATATTGCGAAAGTTATTGATGGGATACGTGTATCTCCACTTAAAAAGGGGGACTCAGCATTTCAGTTTTCAACGTGGTTAATGAAACCATATACAAATGCCATCCTTTCCCAAGAGCAAAGGTATTTTAATTATCGTTTAAGTAGGGCAAGGATGGTAACTGAGGGTGCCTATGGGCAGCTGAAAGGTCGATGGAGGATCCTGCTAAGAAAGTGTGAAAATAGCCCAGAGTATAAATTTTGAAAATGATGACTCTCTCATGTATGGCCCTCCTGGATTTAGGAGATACCATTTCACGTAAGCTGGATTTAACCGTTGATCCAACCGCAGGAGAAAGAAGAGACAGAGATGCCATTAGGGCTCTGCTGGGTATGTGTCAGTATCCTCCACTACGAAACTCTAATCAGCAAGTTGATTTGATAAGAAAGAAACTAACTAAGAAATTATGGGATGAAAAACAAGGACATGGAGTTTGTTGTTGTATTTTTTCAGCAGTGAGCTGCATTTTCACATTTTCAGTTGGAGTAAAAAGATCCATGGTCTTCTCATTGTACAAATGTTTATGTTGAGCTTACGTTTGTTCCTTCATCCACACCCAGTGAGCAAGAATCTTCTTCAGCCTCTGAAACATTCCCTCCTGCAACAGGCGGAAGGGTTCTCATGAATGCCGCCATTTTTTTCACTCGCACCCAGGAACTCTTTCTACGCGCATGCATCCCAGTCACAAGAAACCGGTTTATCCACTTTTATAATGTTATTATAATTTATTTATTTATTTATTTATTTATTCATTCATTTATTTATTTATTTATTTCGGCATGGCAATAGCACACCATTTGAAACCATGCCGTGCTAAAGTCGTGTAGCACGACAGAGCTTGCCGTGCTACACGGCAGAGTCAAATTCTTAAATGGTTTCAAGCGTCGTGCTACAGCCGTGCCAAAGTCGAACTTAAAAAATCTCAAAACCGATCCCGTTGAAATATCAACCAAGAGAACGCGTTGCCTCTTGGAATGCCACATCTATAAAGAACAAAGCAACTGTTTTGACTGATTTTATTGCATCGCAAAACTAATGGACATCATGGCTATTACAAAAACATGGTTGACTGGCAATGATCGAGATGACAGGACACTGGCTGATATCGCCAACACTCTTAACGACTACGACATTGTGCATACACCGAGGACAAACTCTACTGGTGGTGGTGGTGTTGCTGTGATATTCCGTAAAGGGATTACCGTGACGCAAAACGTCAATGATAGCTTATTTACTTCAATTGAATGCCTTGATTTGAAAATCTCTCTTGGAAGTAAATTGTTCAGGTTTTTTACTATACCTCCAACCTCCAAGAAAAATGGCTTAACTTCGAACATGTTCTTTGATGATTTCTCTCAACTTGTTGAAAACCTAGCGGCAACGCCCAACCATTTTTTAATCACCAGGGATTTTAACTTCCACATTGGTACAACAGGTAATGATGTTGTCCAATTCGTCGACTTGATCAACTCTGCGGGTTTGAATCACCATGTAACAAGACCCACACACAATCATGGACACATCTTGGATTTGGTAATTACTAGTTCTAACGATGATTTGGTAACCAACCTTCAGGTCTTACTCAGCATGCCATCTGATCACGATGCTATAACTTTCCTGAGCGATTTTCCTCGCCCTGTCTTGTCGAAAGTCTTAAGTAGCGACGGAAACTTCAAAACATCAACCTAGAACTGTTTGTGGAACATGTCGCTAATACATCAATCAGGTGCAATAGGTCATCTGATGTGGATGTTGCTGTTACACAATACGATTCTGATCTAAGGGACACCCACGCATCAGTCAAGCTAAGAATGTCAACGTTTTCTCCTTGGTTTTCTGATCATCTTCGTGAGTTAAAGCGAGAAAACCGTCGATGGGATTGAAAATGGCAAATATCAAACCTTGAAATCAAAAAACAAGTTTACCAACAGAAGGCAAGTGAGTACTACACTCCTGTTGAAAATGCAAAGAGGAACTACTACTTTGATAAAATCTCTACATCGACTCAATCTGAACTCTTCAATCTCGTTGATGGGCTGTTCACCGTAAAGAACAAGATAATCCTGCCTACCCATACTGACCGGCATGAACTTGCGACACGATTCTGCACTTTCTTTGATTCTAAGATCTCTGATTTACTGGACTAGTTAATGGCTTCTTCTGACATTGGCGATTGTCATCGTTATGACAAGCAACCTACGCCATCAAGTTATGAGCTGAGTACCTTCAGGCCAGTGACATCTGAAGATGTTAAATCAGTCATGATGTCATCACGAACGAAGTCCTGTAGCTTGGACCCGATACCTACAGTCCTTATAAAGAAGTGCATTGATGTCTTGGTTCACCCTATCACTGCAATTATCAACTCATCACTTATGACTGGCGTATTCCCTTCGCAATTTAAGCATGGCTTGGTCACCCCTATCATCAAAAAGAAAGATCTTGATCCTGAGCTTCTCAAGAATTATCGTCCCATTACAAACTTGTCCTTCTTATCGAAAACAACAGAACGTGTTGTATCTAATCAGCTACATCAGTATTTGCAAGTTTATGGACTCTATGCTCGAATGCAGTCTGCCTACAGGCCTAACCACAGTACAGAAACAGCATTACTCTGTGTCCATAATGACATCAGCTTGGCGTTAGACAACAACAATGATGTCATCCTCGTTTTGCTGGACCTGATCTCTGCTTTCGACATGGTTAATCATCAGATACTTCTCAAGAGACTCCAGGACCGTTATGGTATTTATGGTACAGTTCTTGATTGGCTCAAATCTTACTTGAGTGAGCGCATGCAGTCTGTCAAGTTTGGTGATGAGACGTCGGAACTGATCCGTTTAGCCTGAGGTGTACCACAGGGCTTTGTGCTCGGACCATCTTTGTTCTCTCTGTATGTTGCACCTTTTGAAGACATTATTAAAAGCTATGGTCTCAACTGTGCTGTCCATGATGACGATACACAGTTTATGTATCGATTGATACGTCTCTTTTACAGAGTGGCGTTTCTAATCTTCAGAAATGCATTGAGCCTATCTTTGAATGGTTGGCATATAATGAGTTAGTATGCAACGAATCAAAGACGGATGTCATACAGTTGCCCTCTCGATTTCAACCAGACGACCTTCTTTCTGAGATCACCATTGGTAAATCAAACGTAGTGCTTGCGTCTTCAGTCCGTGATCTTGGTGTAACACTAGACTGCCATCTTGACATGAATGCACATGTCAACCAACTCTGCAAATCTGCATCTTTCTCTCTGAGACGTGTTGGGCAAGTTAGACAATATCTTGACAATGCAGCCACGGAAAAACTCAGCCATGCCCTGATTACATCTAAACTCGACCAGTGTAACAGCTTTTTATACGGGCTTCCAGATAAAGAAATCTCCACTGAAGATTCAGCGAATTCAAAACTCCGAAGCAAGATTGGTTACGCGAACCAAGAGGCAAGAACATATCACACCAGTATTGAGGAAACTTCACTGGCTTCCAATCAAGAAGAGAGTAATTTACAAGATACTCTTACTGACGAACAAATCGCCGAAAGAGTTTGCTCCAGACTATTTAATGGACTTATTATTATTATTATTATTATTATTATTATTATTATTATTATTATTATTATTATTATTATTATTATTATTCAGCACGGCGTTTAAAACGGCCCTTACAACGGTGCGAACTTTGCAAGGAGGCGTAACTGTCAATGAAATTCGCACACCCTGCTTAGCGAATAATTTGTAAAAGACTTTGTTGCTCAATGTTGCATGAAAACCTGAACAAATGCAGGGAATTTTGACAAATCTGCATGTGAATTGATTCAATCAGATTCTCATGCTCCAAACAAACATTAACTTTGCGTTAGCACATTGTACAGTTGACACAGTCGCGTGGTAATGACAGCATTCTCTCGTTTGAAAAGCATGCATGTGCATTGTGCAAAAAAAGTTTATCCCTTACAGTTGAACAGAAATGGCAGTAATAGCCAAAAGTACCTCCAACAAACTTTAATGTAGAAAGAAGGGGGTAGTTTCTAAAGAAACTGTGGTGCTGCGTCGGTGGGGAAGTAGTATACAAAAATTTGGTTTTATCAACGGAGTTGATAATGTAAATTGGCCACCGTACAGAGATTCTAAAAGCTGATGTTTCGAGCGTTAGCCCTTCGTCAGAGCGAATCGAGGAATTATGGGTTACGTGTAGTTTTTATAGTAGAGTAGGAGCTACGCTATTGGTGGTAACATGGCAACATGAAAAATAGGAATATATTAGTTAAATGAAAAGCGTTCGTTAATACCGCGAGGATTAAGGGTGCCAATTTGGAAGATGAATTTTTGTTCTAGATTCTTGCGGCTTTCCGTCGTACCTAGATGTAGGGAAAGGCCGCAGATAGCCATGTGTGTTTTGGAGTACTTAGGGAGACTAAAATGACGAGCGACTGGCTTAGATGCATCTTTGTCATTCGTCTCAACATGGCGAAGGTATTCGCGGAATCGGTCACCTAGTCGTCTACCTGTCTCGCCAATGTATAATTTATTGCATAACGTACAGGTTATGCAATAAATGACATTTGCGGAGGTACATGTGAAACGATCGGTGATCTTAACAGATCGCTTAGGTCCCGATATCTTGCTAGTGTTAACAATGAAAAGACAAGTTTTGCATCGTGAGCGGGCGCATTTGAAAGTGCCGGGTTGCTCGTTAGTTTTGAGCGCGCTTCTAACTAAAAAGTTGCCTACGCTTTTGTCGCGTTTGAATGAAATAAGTGGAGGTTGCGAAAAGATTCTACCAGTCTCGGGATCATTTTGGAGTAATTTAAAATTATTAAGAATGATACTTTTGACTGCGTGATTATGAGGATGGAAAGTGAGGGTGAATGGAATTCTGTCATTCTTATCTTTTCTTAGCTCCTACTCTGCTATAAAAACTACACGTAACCCATAATGCCTCGATTCGCTCTGATGAAGGGCTAATGCTCGAAACGTCAGCTTTTAGAATCTCTGTACGGTGGCCAATTTACATTATCAACTCCATTGAAATAATTATTTAAGGTTGCAGAGACTTTTCAACCGTTTCTTTCTGTTATAGACATTCGCATTGCTTATAGTAGCGATCTGATTGGATGGATTTCAGCTTTGGTGGGATTTTCATATATGAAAATTGCTCGACGGCACGCAATGCCCGTCGGTTGAAGGTCGTCCTTTAATTTATTACATGTATGCACTGTTGCTAGTACATGTAGCACTGCGCCAGAGCAATCCTGAGTAAGTTTGCACTACGATTATACACACCTGCCTGTTCTTGTATCCCATACACTCACAGTATGATCAAATGAACCTGTCAGCAGTTGATCACCAGTTGTATTAAATGTGCAAGATATGATCTCTGCTGAATGACCCTATGTGTGAAAACAAAAGTCCAGCATTTTCTTGTGTCATCATCAAAACCTAAAATAAGCAACTAATCAGGCCCCATTGATTTCTTTGAAAGTTCGCATGCTGGGTGGCATTTCTTGTTCTGAGAAAAGAGCACTTTAAATTTCAGAGGGAATGACATACATGTGTCAAGATGGCTCCTGAGAAACCAATCATGTCACAAAAACATTGATCCTTGAAACATGCATCTTGCATTTTTGAGGTCTGAGACAGAACACAGGCAATGAGAAGTGTCAAGCAAGAATACAAGTGGCGTAAAACCATGTCTGTCTTTTCCATGTATAAGTCAGGGAGAGACTTTTCTGTCATTTCATTGATTGCAGTGTTTCATTGGCCCTGAAAAGTCCCTACGGGGAGTGGTCAATTAAGTATGTATTTGAATTTTGAAACTCAACAAACACAAATATGGAGAATTTTGTCATCACTGCATTGGGGGGAAGGGACGAATGTGTACAGAAAATTTAAGTGGCTAGAAAAAGAATCTCTTTTGGAAAGGCATTGGTGCCTATCAGTCTCAGTTTTTGTATCTGTCTTAGGGGATAAAACCTGAGCCACCAAATTAATATATTCTTTCAGCATCCCTGAAAATGGGGGCTTTTTGAGTCATTGTCAGTTTACTGCCGATGTGCCATAAAATATTTGGTTAGAGCGTTTAATAATAATTATAATATTCAAAAAATATTCTACATTAACGCATTTGTGGAATAAAGCAGTAATCATAACTAAAATGTGAAGCTTATATCAGTTGTTTAATTCACTGATGTGACCAGTCGCCATATTGACTTACCTAAACAAAAGGAAATAATTCTGTTAAAATGAAATTCAGTTCCCTGAGAATTGATCACATTCAAAAAAATAGCCACCATTTCATTGCTAAGGTACACCAATATGGCACATCATGTCACATGCAAACAATCTAGTGCATAAAGCCAAGCAGCAGAACTTCACTTAAATTACATGTAAGAACACTGAGGAGAGTTAAGTGTCTTTAACACTAACAGATAATGTTGAAATTTCTGCTCCTTTCTGTACATCCCACAATTTGGCTGTTGTGTCCATACTTCCAGTGGCCACAATAGTACTTTGTGGATTAAATGCCAAGCACACCTGTACACCAAAAAAAATACAATTTGATAATTGGGCATGGCCCAGGCTTTTTTGACCCCCAAAAGAGACCGTATTAAAACACAGAGAAATAATCCAAAAACACAGTGCCTTTTAATGATGGAAAAGACATTCTCATCCAATACTTTCACCTATGTGAAGAAATATAAAAATGTAAAGATACACTTTTATATTTCTTCCCGCACAACCCTAAAGGAGACCTTCACAGCCACATATGATTGCGTTTTGCCCAGAACACCCTAAGTGAGACCAAAATTCAAATTTACACCCCTAAGCGAGACAACGAGCATCCCTCCCCTTTCTGTATGGGCCTCTTTGATCTTTCCTCCAGATAACAGCTAGTCCTCTGCTAGCAAGATCTTCAAATTATTAGGAATCATGATCACAACCTTCACATCTAACAACTATGAAGGTACAGTATCACACAACATCACTCTGAAAGAGGGGTCTTACAGATCTTTGACCTGTAACAGTAATGTTGCATGTTGCCATAGTTGACTCCACGGAGGCCACACTACATGTATGTTATTACAACCCTTGGTATGTGACACACCTATAGTCACCTTTTGGATGCCCCGAAGGGGTTCACAAAAACAGCCATCAAGTTTTCATCCTGTTTCCTCTGATAAACATCCTTATTTTGTCGGGTACAGGGCTTCAAGTTTATTACATTTAAGCACTGTGTTACTGTAGAGTTGAGATTTGTGTCCACTGTATTCTTTTCCATGTTCGCATTTTAGCTTGCAATTGGCAACACTATCCATATGCTTACTATAATAATAATAATATAATTATAATTGTTGGAAAAGCAAAACACGTATACATGTCCAAACTAAAACATTCAGGCATGAAAACGGTCCCTGCTCAAGCTTGTTCCCTGGGTCGCTCTTCTCTGCCTCCAACGACAATGGAGGCAGAGAAGAGAGACCCTGGGAACAAGGTTGGTCCCTGCTTAGTGCTAGAAGTCCTTCATTATTAATAGGAATCATGGCATATGGTGGCCATATTCGAATAGTTTTGTACAATAAGTGCAAACAGAAGTGAGAAATGAAATGAAATTCTAAAGTAAGTAGAATGCAAAAGTAAAACTTGAACTTCAAGATAAAACTAAGATCGAAGTACAGCCAAGAGTGAAATAAAAATTCAATATCAAACGAAAAATTAAAAAGCAAGTGAAAATATATTTCACCATGGCCCAGCGCTGCCACTACCATCATGCTATGCGTGCTTCAATACCTCAATCTGTGCAATGTGTGTGCACTCAGTTTATTAGCCAATATGGCAGATGCACATGAGGCTACCCGGACTGAAGGTGATAACTGTGAAGCTCTGAATCAATAATTACACCCAGCAAGGCTTGCAAAGATCCCAAGCACTGGATTTTCTGAGACATGACTTTCCAGCGTATCGATATCCTTGAGTGTTTGTTCCCTTGATCGAAGGCTTTGTTACTTTGAAAGAAAGAAGCAGTGGAATGCAAGCTAGGGTCCTAGTATTAGCTCCCAGGATATAGAGCAATACATAAAAAATTAGAATGATTAGAATATGGCCTTAATGTCACCAGAGACCAGGTTTATGATGTAATGTGTGATCTGGATCCACAAGGGCTCGGAGCACATGGTAATGTCATGCAGAGGCAAGAGACAGTGCAAGAAGGGAAAACTTTACAACACTTGGCTCTAATTGGGTCCATTCTTCAGATATTCACAAAAATCCTCTTTTAAATATACATGGTCATAGGGCACCATGCAGTTTTGAGTGTACATGTAAATTGTCATATAGCAATGTACTTAGCTCCACCAACTGAGCTACTGGTATCAAGGCATGTGAGAGCTGGCCAACTGCAAGGTTCAATCATTAACCTGACAAAAGAAAGAGAGAATTCCATTCCCTCAGCTTTTATCAACCTCACATCCACCAACAGAATCTTACATTTAAAAGGTATCATTTTTAGTTAATTCCTCTTGGCCCATATCAACAATGCACCCCAAGTCTTCTCCAATCTGTTTGATCTTTAGCCAGCACTTCCCACAAGATATCCGCAGGGCTTTCAAGTCAACTCTCACTGTGGTACTCCAGGTCTTCTTTGGTCTATTACACTTGTACATTATACACCTCCTTTGATTTGGCATACATGCCACTGTCACTTTGGGTGTTCTCACATAAAGGAGTCGATGTTTATTTACTTAACACATGACCTACAAGACAAAATTGATTCTTCTTTCCACTACATTGTCTCTCCATGGTTCCTGATCCTATCTTAGAGCTTCTTCATTCATAAGGTGATCTGTCCACTTAATCAGACTGACAGTTAATGGAAAACATCATGCTTTCTCACACCCTTTTCTATGGCCTTTCCCATTAGCACAAAAAGCTGTTGGCATGACAACGTAGGAATAAAGCCCGAGTATCAGATGAAGAATGATTGCTTTAGATGACCATACTGTATTCAAGTGGTCAAGCCGTCATGAGGAGCAAAAGCAGTGTTTGGCACTTACTTTTTAACTGATTTGCCCTTTGGCAAACCAGTTTTGTTTTTTTGGTTGCCCATGGTTTTTTCGGTTGCCCACCTTCTAAAGACCTGTTGCCTATTAAGGAGGCTTGCAAAAATGTCAATTTTGTGTAACGTGAGTAAAATGGGTTTGACAGACCAATGCGACTCCTGCTGTGTGTCCATTGTGTTCTAGTAGCCTTCCCAGTTTTGCTTTGACAAGCACATCTCTAATGGCTTTTCCTTTTCTGTATTAAGAGATCAAGGGAGATTCCTTGAAAATCTCTTTGAGATTAGGCTGGTTTGAATTAAATGCCATTTGTCCAATAGTATGTTCTTTAAGCCTTTCAAAGCTGGTTGGCAATCGGGCAAGTGTTAGAGTTGAACACTGGGAAGTGTGTTAGAACGCTACACAAAAACCCGAATTTTGTCGGCTACTTGGTGCTCCTACTGGATACTTTTCATTTTCATTTGAACAGGGCTTAAAACCCGGTCACCTCAACTGCAATGGTTTTCTGGGCAAAATAAATGAAGTTAAGGCTTTGTTATTTGCCGTCAAGTTTGACATTTTGGCATTACCCAGACTCATCTTCGGAGCAGAAAAAAAGACTCATCAATAAACATAACTGGCTATAAAATCACTAGAAGGAACAGATCTGATGGCCAGAAAGGCAGCGGTTCATTAATATATTTTGCTGAATCCCAAGGATTTATCAGGTAACTCCCCAATTGTGGATGGTTGGGTGGACATTTCCTTTTACTCTCAAAAACGTTTAGTCGGCTCCATCTACAGACCTCCGGATTAGTAAACTTCTTCAATGAATTCCCTCTGCTGATGGAGAATCTTTGGAGAAAGCACTCAAACATTGTACTGTTGGGAGATTTCCTACCATCCTCTACCAATTCTGGAGACTTACTTCTGACGCGGAATTTTCTACAACTACTTCGCAAGTTTAATTTAAAGAATGTTATCAATGTTCCCACCAGAATTGCTGGCAACTTATCTACTCTCATTGACCTGATCATCACTTCAGTTAGTGACATTAAGTTTCTTCATCATGGTGCTTGCAACCTTGGAATTTCTGACCACCATTTAATATAATGCTACAATAAATCTTAGACCAAACTACACATGTATCAAAAACCAGCTTTTAGAATACTACGGGATTTTAAGAAATTAAATGTATAATCATCTCTGCATTAAAACAGGATTTGCAACTGCTCCTTGGAACATATGTGACATTTTTGATGACATTGATGACTCTGTCTGGACATGGGAAACTCTGACTGTATAACTAAATTGATTGATCATCAATCATCATATTCCTATTGATCAGAAAAGTGTAAATTCAATCAAATACCAGTAGCTTGCCATGGATGAACAAAAAAATCCCTGCACTAAGTTATTAAGATCTGCTGAACTAGCTTACTGGAAGGATAAATTCTGCAAAGCGAAATCCAGCAAAGAATTTTGGGAAACAGTCAAATTATATCAAGGCACCAACAAGTCCTTCTTAATTGGGCCCATCAAAGATCCGCAAGGACTGCTTTTAACAGATGATATCCAGAGAGCAAATGCTTTCAACTCTTACTTTACAAATATTTGCTCCACCTTGAACATTAATGCTGTACCTCATCCTCCTTCATTAACAAACTACATCTACAGAATTACCCCTACTCTTCCATCTCTAACTGTTAATCAGGAACTGACTTATCACATTGCACAAAACACCATATTAAAAAGGGTAAAGCCTCTGGGCCTGATAATATTGACAGCAAAGTGCTTTGCTTACTTGGAGATGCCTTCATTGAGAGCTATTACATAATTACAAAAAAGAGCTTTGCTGATTGCAAATTTCCTCAAAAGTGCATGGAAAACAGCAAAAGTATGCTGCATCCACAAAAAAGCCTGCCAGTTGAATTGTGGAAACTATTGTCCGATTTATTTGCTAAGTAAATCAAGCAAGTTAGACTGTATTATTTATTATTTATTACACAATAAAATACACATACCAAAACAAACCACTTACAATTTCAGCCGTATGACCTCTGTAGGTGTGATAACATTTTCCTGTATCAGCACTCCACAACTGCAAATATCAATGATAACACAAACACTGCATTTAAGTACCATGTACCCACAGTCCACTGCATACATTTTGTGTAAAATATGTAATTGTAACTGCTACAAACTGAAGAAACACAAAAGTAATTAATTATGTAAGATCCATGAGTTCTAGATGTACAGTGCTGTACACTGTAGATGGACCCCTCATTGTTGAATGCCCCAGCCCTGCACTGTACCAAGGCTGCAAGCCAACCACTTAGTAATGGCCCAGAGTTTTCCCAGTGCGATCTATAACCAGCGAGGGTCATAATTGAACTTTTGGAAACAAGGAAACATACAAGTGTAACTTGCAAAATGGATCAGAAATGAGGTCAGTAATTAGTAAATTAAATTGAGCAGGAGAGCATACATGTACATGTACATGTATCATGTAGTCTAGATAAAGTCAGTAATTGGCTGTTACATATGTCCAACTCGGAATTAACCAGGAAATTATAGCAAGCACAGGATCCAAGACATCTCTAGATTCAATTTAATACTGTTCTCAAACTTACACTCACCTTACAAGTCTTGTCAAAAGAGCCAGTTGCTATTTTGTCACTACAGAAAAGCAATGAAGGGAAGTTATGAAACTACACTACACCTGTATCTTGAAAATAATTATAATGGGCAAAACTAGCTAATTTGTAGCTATCACAAGGAAATTAACACATAAAAATTGGGGTCAGTCATCCAAAACCAAACTTAAGGACATATATGTAAACACAAGGAAAGGTTACGTTTATACGAACGTTGGCCGTGTAGCACTTATATTTTAAACAGCATTAACTGAAAAGAGTGTAGTGTAATGTGAAGTGCTAGATTTCTATACCATATGAACCATGTGAGCGTTGTCCCTACAGATGGAAATGGGCCCACACAAGGACAGAGAAAAACTCTGACCAGGGTGGGAATTGAACCCATGACCTTCAGGTTAGATCTCCGCCGCTCTACCGACTGAGCTACAGGGTCAGACGGGAGCAGACCGTGGGAACCGAAGATGTTAAAGTCACAGCAATTAACATGTACAAGTACAAGGAAAGGTTACGTTTATACAAACATTGGCCGTGTAGCACTTATATTTTAAACAGCGTTATCTGAAGAGAGTGTAGTGTAACGTGAAGTGCTAGATTTCTATCCCATATGAACCATGTGAGCATTAGCCCTACTGATGGAAATGGGCCCACACAAGGACAGGGAAAAACTCTGACCAGGGTGGGAATTGAACCCATGACCTTATATTTTAAACAGAATTAACTAAAGAGAGTGTAGTGTAATGTGAAGTGCTAGATTTCTATCCCATATGAACCATGTGAGCGCGTTAGCACTTCACGTTACACTACACTTTCTTCAGTTAATTCTGATTAAAATATACCTAAGTGCTACACGGCCAACGTTTGTATAAACATAACCTTTCCTTGTACTTGTACATGTTAATTGCCCTGACTTTAACATCTTCAGTTCCCACGGCCTGCTCCCGTCTGACCTTGTCGCTCAGTCGGTAGAGCGGCGGAGATCTAACCCGAAGGTCGAGGGTTCAATTCCCACCCTGGTCAGTTTTTCTCTCTGTCCTTGTGTGGGCCCAGTTCCATCAGTAGGGCTAACAATCACATGGTTCATACAGTATGGGATAGAAATCTAGCATATCACGTTACACTACAGTCTCTTCAGTTAATTCTGTTTAAGGACATAAAGTCATACTTTATATACCCGTCGGGTATAATAAAATAGTTTAATTAACTTAAAGTGCCCCTAACTCCAAAATATTTTTTCTCTTTGCACCAGAAGGGAAGTGGGTCTATTCCTAATTTTAACAATAGTTCATGGCTTCATATTCTCATTGCCAGAAAATGTTAGGGTCACCATGCAGTTTCACATAGGTTTTACCTAAATTAAGTGACTCTCATGTGCTTTGTAATTGCAAAATCTAGTAAGAGGGAAACATTTCGTGTAATTTTTCGTATACTGCTTTCAAAGAAAGCCCAGATGACCAAACATTATGTAAAAGCCTGCAAATTCCTCAAATGACTAAAATGCTGAGAACAACATCAATATTTTTTCCCTAAAAGCAATTTACAAATGCAAGCTAGATTGAACATAATTATATTTTGAATTTAAAAGAGGTTCCTGTTCCTTTAACAGCTGTAACAACATACCCATAAGGATTGTTGAATGCGATTGCATACACCACATTCTTGTGTCCTTCAAGTACTTGAAGCTCTTCCCCTGAAGCTGTGTCCCAGACTTTACATGTTCTGTCATAGCTACCTGTTATAAAACTGGAATAAATTATGCATGGCTAATTATTATTAATACCATATACATGTGACAATTATGGACTCTCTTGTGTGTACTGTATGATTGTGTTTGGAATATTTGGAAATAGTTTTAAAATTATAGTATCAGAAACAATTAGTGCTCCAATCTGATCGTTTTTTAGTTTATTTGGCTGCTGAAGGGCAGCTGTACATCCAGTCTGTCTAAAGAAACTGTCCAATTTGAAGAAATTTGTACAGGCGCTGGACACTTACTATAGATATGTTGTAGTTCAATTTTGACTGCTGGTATAATTTGCTTTTGAATTGATACAAATTAGTTTAACTGGTACAATTTTAATTACACTGGTTTATTTTTATCAACTGTCTAAAAAAGGATTTTCTTTTTTTGGGGGTGTAGTTAAAAAACAGGGGCTTGGTTTTTTGGGGGTCTCAAAAAGAACACGAAATTCCTTTCTTCCGCTCTACTTCTCTTACCCCTTGCTCATCTTCTGCCATTACCTCTATCCCACCCCACCCTTCTTTCACAGTTCTATCCCCCCCCCCCCCTTACCTTCCAGGTAGCTCCCTCCTTGCATACCCTTACCCCCACTCCCTCTACAACACCCCTCACAGACTTTTCAAACAAATCTCAAGATTTCCCGTTATACTCAACCTAACTTGTTAAATTATTCACCAGAATATTTTCTTATTAATCCCAGGCCACTCTTGGTCCAAACTTTAATTTATTCACATTTAGACACCAGCCACTTGTGGTAAATATATCAGTGATAAAATGACAGATTCACGCCAATGCAATAGCGTACAATGTAAATGAAATAGATTTTTATAGAGTAAAAGAGGAATTGAAAAGAATTGAATATGATTTTTACAGCAATGCCAACCTCTTCACAGGAACAACAAGAAAGTAGTCTCAAAATGGGAACTGTTTCAAATCTTGTCCCATGTACAGGAGTCGAATTTCTCACAGAGGACACAAGTATGACAAAGTGGCTTCAAGAAATTATGCACAAATCAGCCAGAAAGTTGTTAACACACTCATCAAAATGAGCTTATTCCATGCATAGAAAATGTCCACCAATCAATGGCAGCTCCAACATTCCTCCCTGATAGGAATCGACTGAATGCTAAAAGGTAACCGATTGCACCCCAACAGTACAGCTGTACTTGCTTTTACAAAAAATAACTGATATTGGAAAACCATTCTGCTCGAGTAGTGACCAAATTTAGAAAAATCTGATCACTTATATCTCCTCCAAGATTAGATCTGTGCAGTGCTACTAAATGTTACTTTCAACTATTCCAA
Organism: Montipora capricornis; assembly: GCF_036669925.1. Classification (NCBI taxonomy): domain Eukaryota; kingdom Metazoa; phylum Cnidaria; class Anthozoa; order Scleractinia; family Acroporidae; genus Montipora; species Montipora capricornis. The sequence continues at coordinate 12,824,071 of NC_090895.1, read as the reverse complement.
AGGAATTTCCTTTACATGATCGAGCTTGTAAACAGACCATTTTGAAAAATGAGTATAACTTCATTTCAAGATAAATTGAAGTTTATTAATATTGTTACAGTACAAAATAATAATAACATTGTAACATTATTGTAATATGGTTACTAATTTCCGGTAGTTGTATACTGCTCTTGTTATGAAAATCTGAGCGACAAATTTTGTAATAAACAAATTTATATTGCCAAATGACTTATTAAAATAAAGAATATCACTGCTTTTTTCATTACAAAAAGTAGCCCTACTATGTGAAAGACAAAAAAGAGTTTAGCTCTGAGGAAGGGCGGGCGCTCAAAACGTCAGAGTGACGACAATGTGCAAGCCAGTGAGCCAATTGGCTGCAAGTAATGCGAGCCAACAGGGTGCACTAAGCGAGTTAACATGCAAGTCACACAGTCTATGGGTGCATTATAGACTTAAATGCTGTTTATCAGTGCTAATCAAATGGGTGCCTATACATGTACTTAAATACTGTTTATCAGCACTATTTGCATTGTAGGAAGTCTGCAGTATGTCACCTGCAGTTGTCATACACCTCCTGGAATCCCAACTGTTAATAACAGAGTGCATAACTCAATAATCACTAAATTCAAAGCTTAACACAAATTCCTAAACTTCAGGCAGTTTCCCTACCCTTACATGAAAGCTAACCATTCTAGAACAAGTGTTTACACATGTAAATTGTGTAGATTAGTACTTAACACCACTCAATGTTATTCTTGGTCAAACCAGACTGGTACAGTAAGTATTTCCAACAGAAATTTGAACTACAACAGATATATTCCTCCTGAGAGAGATAGTTTGCTCTGTCTAACACCAGACAATTTTACTTATCAATCAGGGGGCCCTTGATGCTGAAAAGGTTAACAACATCGATCTACGTCCACTACAAACCCATGTCCCTTTTAAAAGGGAAATGGCTTCTTTTTTTTTCATTGCATCATTGACTTAAATAGCTAATAGGGCTAGGGATTTCACCCACACAGTACAAGTGTATTTCATACCCACCTACTATTACTGTCAATAAATTTATAAGGGTCTGTGATTGAGAGAGCAAACACTACAAAGTCACTGTTTTCCTCATCCTCAATTCAAATTTTCTCAAAAACTTGAAATGTTCATGACAGCCCTGGGAAAATTTCCACACTTGAGAAGTGAATGGAAAAAAAGATCTAAACAAAAATTAAACAGCCTTCATCAAACAGTGCACTCTAGCTACATGTAACAAAATTATTGGCCAGGGACACTTTTTGTTGCACTTCTTTGCCCAAGGCAACAATCATGATCATATAATTACACTGTAGCTACAAGAAATGATGACAATGACTTCCAAATTTAAATTCCATATAATTAACTGAGTTTCTCTCATTTTGTCATTGACAGGATTAGTTACCAAAATATGGTACCTGACTTTGTTATGTACAATACTGTTCAGATAATGAATATATTATTAAAACCATCCTCACAATTTCAACATGCCAAGCTACTGTACATGAAGGTGTTATCCACTCATTTCTACACGTATTACCAATACTCTGCTGAAATGAGTCTTTTTATTTAAAGTGAAGGTAACTTTCAGCACTGGAATTTATTGTAACATAATTCATTAAATATTGCCTTCAAACCTTGAAGCAATAAAGGCTGAATTGAGGTACAACAGGTTAATAATTTAACTTATATATGAATGGGAAATGAGTCTTTTGGACAGGCAGTATGACCCAAACATACATTAAATACCGGTACTAACCAACAAAGGTTGGATTTGAGATTAAATATCGTTTTAGGCGTTAATCATTGAGATTTAAGATTAGGATTCAGATTAACTCTGATATTAGGGGCAATAACGTTTTAGGCCTAATTACATGTAGCCGTAAAATGACATTTACTCTCAGATCCAATCTTTGTCAGTTAGAATTCGTTTCGCGGTTTCACTGTTTCATCGTTTAGTAATGCCCCTTTTGGACCAGCAAGCAAAGAGAAAACCAAATGCACCAGATAGGAAGTCCATTTTGCAGTTCAAGCACTTAATCGCATAAGCTTGATTTGCAGCTGGTAATGATGACTATTAATCCAACATTCAAAAAACACAAGCCTCTGATACAATGTGCAATGAACTTTCAGGCCATTAGATTACCTTGTGCCAGACTTGTTGAAGGCTACATTGGTCAGTGGAAGGATGTGTGCTCTCAAAACCTTAAAGAAATCACAGTGACGTACAACAAAATAAGTGATAAAGCAATGACAATAGCGAGTTAATTCCACCCGAACACCAACAAGTGCATTTACAATGTACCGGTAGTAATTAAGAAGATCACACTGAAAGTGAGGCATTAGACATGAATACATGATTCTCTGAAGCTGCTATAGGTGCAGTTATGCACACCATGATAAATGCCATTACCCAGGGGTAAACAAGACTCTCCATGAGCATACACTGGGTTGCCTGTGGTACGTGTTACTCAAAAACAGAAGGGACTGAGTTGGGTGGTATTGAACTGCAGTGTCCCAGTCATTTTTTCAAGTCGGGGGTCATTAAGACCATTTAAGGGGTCACCAAGAAGTTGTGCCAGCAGCTAGAGGCCCTTTGGCTCACACGTTCAAACAACGAAACAGATCTTTTTCTGAGGTTAAAAACCTTGCTACAGGCCTATTTATCATTTGTCACAAAGAAAAAATTCCTGTCATCTTTAGAAAAAATTGGTATGTATTGCATACGTGTGGTAGTGAAATAACACAGCACCTAATATTCCATATTGTCAACTGAGCTGCATTTTGTCTTCCGGGAGATTCAAGTTGTCTTTGCGGAATACGTAGCTCTAATTATAGTACACCATATTGTTTTGGTATTGTATATCATTGTAGTGCCATCATAGAAGTCTTACATTGTAGGTAAATAGCCCCCTGAGAAGACATGTGGTTACTAGCAAAGTACTAAACCCAGAAAGATTGAAAAAAATAAAACGGAATTGAGAAACATTCATTTGGCTTCTAGGCTGACATGTTGATCATTTTCAAGTTCCCTCACAACTTCTTTTCACCACAAGTTTAAGAATGCACTCTGAGCATCTGGCAGCTTTGTTATACAAAAGTTCACCGAGGTTAAGCCCGGCTAAGTGGGACGGGGACTTGGGACTTAAGGACTTGGGGACGTGGGGACTTAGGGACTTGGGGACGTGGGGACGTGGGGACGTGGGAACTCAGGGACGCGAGGACGTAGGGACTCGGGGAGGTGGGACGCGAGGACGTCGGAACTCGGAGACGTGCGGGGATTCGTGATACCGGTGCGACGCTCTAACCAACTGAGCTATGAGGCCACTGACGTTGGGGGCAATTGCAAAAATTGCATTCATAACTGCAAGGACAATAGCTTCCCTTAAAAACTCAGTTACTTACCAGGAAAGTCCTCCATAGCTGCCCACGATGTTTAAGACCCCTTGCGTTGAAACTATTCTGAGCTCTCACGGTAAAATAGGCAAGGAGGAACCATGGACGCTGGAAATCATCAGCTAGTGGTCTGACAAACTCTCCAGTACATTAGATTATTTTACACTTGTAGACCGTCAATTCAGCGCAAAAGTCAGGTATGCGTCTCCGAGTTCCGACGTCCCACCTACCCGAGTCCCCGAGTCCCCACGTCCCTATACGTCCCTACGTCCTCACGTCCCTGAGTCCCCACATCCCCAAGTCCCAAGTCCTACGTCCCCGTCCCACTTTTAGTAACAGCCATTAAGCCCTAACCAGCAGGGTTATAGTATCTGGATGGATGACCTAAGAAATATACCACTCTGTCACAGAAGGATAGGACCAAACAAAGCACGGTACAGATTTCGTTAGCTTGCTTTGTGCAAAGCAAATATTGATGAAAAAGAAAATAAACATTGATACACAGTTTTTAGGAAGAGCAAAAGGACGTTTTCAGGACGGTTTATCAAGAATAAAATATTTTGCCATCAGCAACCAAAAAACACGACATGAAAACAACATTAATTTTGAAGTGTGAATATAAAAAGTTACTACATTGTATTAGCGAAAAACATTTTGGGAGATTCTCGCTACATTCAATTTTGTTATTGTACTTTTGGCTACACAAGTAAATCGCAAAATCGAAAGTGACATCAAATTCAGCGGGCGCCATGATCAAGTTACTGCAGCGCCTTTACTCATGAAACAGTGAAAAATCTGTGTCAGATCAAATGATGGCAAGATACCGTGTTTTTTGTTTTTGTTAGTTTAATTCTTTTTCTTTCAAGTGTTATAAAGTTTGAAAAGAAATGTGCTAATTCAACAAAAAGATCACAATTGCCCAACTCTTGAGGTTGACCATTGTTTCTGCAAAGTCAAAAATTTACAAGACAAGCTTAGATATCACCAGGTAATTCCATCATTTTGGAAATAGCAGCTACTTTATCATTCATCAGCGTCACAATTTTTTGCTTTCCAACAGACCTGCATGTTTATTTTCGTGACTTATGCACGCACTGCTTACAGTGCACTACCACAAGAATCCTCCCGTATCACATTTCAACCCACGTATGCAAATTTGTTAAGCTCAAAAATTACACACGAAAAATTCACAAAGGCTGGAAATCTCAGAAAAACCTATTCCAGCAAACAACATGTTTGCTATTAGAGGAAAAAAACCCTTCCTATGTCACTGCATGTGTGAAAACAAGAGACCCAAATGTGTCAAATTACCATACGCAACAAAACAAACTTTCAGGATCAAACTCTTTCCTGGTGAACCTTTTCTTTGAATAATGACGCACAGAATAGACAACAAGGTTTCTTTCAAATAATTCTTGCCTGTCACATTTCCAAATATTTTTTTACCTGAAGACTGTGCAGAGGTGAGCACAAAATAAACATAACAAGAATTGGTGAAATTTCCAATAATTATTGTTACCAAAGACTGTGCAGAGTTGAGTAGAAATTAATTTAAATAGCCAGACAATCTGCTTACGATACCTTCTCTGTCTTTGTTAACCCATATTAGTTACCAG
>NC_090895.1:12811535-12814035 GCF_036669925.1 Montipora capricornis | reverse complement strand
AAAATCGTCGTCAATTTGTGAACATTATTTTAGCGAACATAACTTCAATGTACCACCTTGTCTTTCAATTTCACATGCATCTAAAACACAAAAGGTTTCTTTTGTTTCTTGTTTAACAAACGACACCGCCGGAGTTTTTGCATACAATAATTCTCAAATATAAACCGCAAAACTGCCAAAAAAAAAAAACATTGTTTTTATTTACATTTCCAATACATCTGTGGAAATTTAAGAAAAAATTCTAAAACTTCAAAAAATCCAAAAAATCGTCACATAGCAAGTTTTTCCATATAGCCTTCCTCAAATGCTCTAAAAATTTGATTGCCTAATTAATGATGCTTTTTATGACAAAACTTAAACCATCCCTAAACGTGCAAACGGACTCGATTCGCCCAAAGGTATTCACTTGAAGAGCTTCTGATCCTTTAACTGTTATAATGCTAATTCGTAGTGACTACAGAAATCAATTAAATCTTTGCATTACTTACTCACTTTGCCTTGACAATGGTGTCACAATGATGCCATGCAATTTTAACACTGTATGTTGCTTGCTTACACTGTATGTTTTACGAAATAGTTTTTGATCAAGATACCGGTATTTCTTTTAGAATATCAAGTCCAAAACCGGATCCTCTATTTTGTTCTTTGAGACAAAGTAATTGACAATTTAAACTGCACATGCATGTACAGTGATAAGTGTAGATGTTGCACTGTCACTTAGTTTCCACTTCACAAGAACTAATATTATTGTAAATAGCTATTAATAGGTGTTGCATGCACCCACGGTAATGGTAATGAATCTCATCCAACCAAAGTGTTGACCAACGCATTGGTGGGATATTTAACCCATTGAGACCTGAACTGCCCTGGACTGCCCCTCTTGACGAGCACCATCGTCTGGCGTAAGACAGAGTAAAATCTATTAAGTCCCACTCCTAGCAGTCAATAGGTTAAAAATTAAGGTACCAGTAATAAAAAAACAGTCCTCTTTAGTAACAAAATTGATCACCAATATATACCCGCTAAATTTACTTTTACAATTAAGATAAAAATTATGGGAAAAATTGATCACCAACACATCGCCAATATAGGAACTTCAAAGATTATTCAATAATAATTATTGATGACAAACACATCAGATGACTGTTGACCAACACGTTGGCCAGTGCATTGTTTGACATGTTGGTTGGATTGGATATCTTATCCATTTCAATGTTGCAGTTATACCTTAAAAAGATAAAAGTGGTGATCCATGCTTTCTGCTTGCTTTTCCTGCAATCCTGATAAATAACTGGTTAAGGCAATATAAACCAGTTAAAAACTGAATCTTGTATTTTGGGAATGATGCAAACAAAATCCCTGAAAATCAGCTCAGGTCAAGTTGGCAGTTTACAACATACAGTAGCATTAGCAATACCAATTAAAACAAAGTGTTTTGTGAATTGAAATACGAATCAAAGGAAAAATCACATGAAATTTCAAAAAACAAAATAATTACATGTACGTGTTTTCAAATGATCAGTTCACAAAAAACAACATGGCTTGCAACATTTATTTCTAAGGGATACTGAGGATCAGCTTCCGTACTTGCTCCATTTTGGACGGTGTGATTAACGGTTCCTTGGCAACAATATCATCAAGAAGCATGTCCACATCCGTTCTACCAACAAACAAAGTATATCACAAAATTATAATATCAAAAATTAAAAAAAAAATTACAAAAAACAGGCCTTTTTAGTATCCCCTGTGGCTTAGTCAAGTCAACACGACCAGAATTTAACCCAAAAGTGAATGACACTACAAAATTTTACTCTGTCTAGCACCAAACAATTATTTTACACTTGTCACGGGGAACCCCCAAAAACTTCCAAAATTAGAACTGAAATTACCAACAAATTGATAAAAGAAGTACATCCGCGGAGCTGAACACATTTCTGTGGTTACATAATTGCCACCCCATTCAGGCAATACAGGCACATGTACATGTAACTAGTTGCTGTACATTTAGTTATAGTCTTAACAGATGTGGGGTCCTAAATCACTATATTCTTCAGACATAATTTCATATGAATGATGCAAAATCTGCATCAGCAATACTGATCAAGACATATATATACATGTACAAGACAGAATCAAGGAAAACAAGGAAAATTAAAAACCAAATTCTAACAACACTGGACACCAACTACTTTGGAATGAACCAGGGTTGGTCCACAAATGTGGTCAATACTGGTACATGCTCTTAGCCAAACAGCACCATGCAATCACAGGTACTAAAACCCAACCAATCACATCAAAGCAAGTTACTCACAAACAATCGATCACCATCACCTAAATACCATCAGTAAACATAAATAACACAATGGAGAAACCAGCCACTCTAGCATGGCAACCACTAGACAATCCCTATTCATTAGCACATTGGTGAGACACTACATTTTGTCGTCATTATGAAAATAAAATAAAAATTCTGAACATGCCATTTGATTTCAATGTTGGT
>NC_090895.1:12796535-12799035 GCF_036669925.1 Montipora capricornis | reverse complement strand
GGAAGTGCTGAGAACGGCGCCGAGCCAAGTAATAACCTGAATGGGCTCCCTAACGCATTTGGACTCGTTAGGCAGAAAGCCAGATTTAAGCAGATCTACATGTACTTGCAAACTGGCCATCTTTGCCTCATTTTTGTCTGCAGCGGCTCCGAGACCATCATCCAAATAAACCACGATCGACTTTGCTTCATATCTCCATTTCTTGACTAAAGGCTTGAGTAATTTAGTAAATAAATAAGGCGCGGAACTGAGGCCAAACGGAAGAACAGAAAACTGGAAAAATCTGGTGTGTCCTGAGGAAAACGTCCACGCAAATGATAGATACTTCCTGTGCTCCGGGAATATTTCCACGTGGTGGTAACCAGATTTTAAGTCACAAGTAAACATAAAATCTCCATGATTCAAAATCTCTTTCGCAATAGACAAATCCTCACACCTGAATCGGCATTTATAAAGGAACTGATTAACGTGGCGAAGGTCTAAAATTAAACGCTTTTTGCCAGATTTTTGAATAGATACGGACAAAGGATTGATAGTAATAGGAGCTTCAAACACTTCAGTGACGCAACCATTGATAACGAGATCGTTGATGGCACTTTCGACAAAAACTGACTGCTCCAAAGCCGAACCATTGTTTCTAGCTGTGAAGGGGGGAGGAATTTGAAGAAGCGGTAACTTGTAGCCATATTCGATAACATCCAGGATAAATCGAGGCGCGTGAATGTCATTCCAGAATTTAAGGGCTCCACGTAGCCGTCCTTTAACGGACAAATAAAAATCGCCAGATTGAACCTCGAAAGAATTTCCCTTGGCACGAAGAAACACTAATTCGTCGCTGTCATCATGAACAATGTCCGGATCCAGATCGAAATCCAAAGTAAGTCATTTGGAATTGTGACCGGTATTAGAAGGAACATTAAACCGCAAATTCGGACAGGAAGCCCTCCAATGCCCGGGTTTGCCACAAGCGAAGCACAAACCAGATGCCGATCTCAGAGGCGAAAGCTGCGGGTTTACACGCGAAAACAAATTGGGCATCCGTGAGGCGGAAAACTGCGCCGTTGTTGAAGTCGAAGTGACATTACTTCTTTGCCGCGTCGGGCGAGATGTGAAACGCTTCCTGGACCTAGCTGCTCGTGATTCGGCCCTGTATATCTTTTTTTCATCTTATTCGTCGTCTGCGAGGTCATGGTGTTAATATTCGAGGACCGTCTTCCACCCGTACTGCGATTTACCGGCAAGTAAGATCAACTTTTGACGCTCTTGAAGCAGATCCATACCTTTATCTAAGGCTTGTTTGGTCTTCTCTACGTCGTTCCTTCCGAGGGCAATTTGAGCATCTTCAACGGCATCTTTGATAGCTTTGTTAGCTTTGTACTGCTCCTCGTTACTCTTTTTATTGAACTCAGGAACGGAATCTCGCTTCAGCCTCTTAATCTCGGACATCTGCTGGGAAGCGATGGACTCGTTAGACCGTTTAAGGTCAGAAATCGACGAACCCACGAGATCTTTGATCTGAACGAGAAGATCTTTGTTGTTTTCAGCGATTACTCTCCTGACGCCTGCTTCATCCATAACAAGGCCAGAAAAGTGATGAAGAGAAGAGAAAAACCTAAAAGCGAAAGGTCTAGTGGCAAGGCTGACCGTAGAATGTCTCAAGTTTCTCAACCGTCTCTTTTACAAACATACTACCCATGAACCCTAGCATACTACGCTCGCACCCAGGTCTCTGTTAAGTGTCGGCAAAATATTAATTTATGCCAATACCGATTATCACAAATTACATGTTAGTAAAATATTAGGAACAAAGCTCACTTGATATCCAACGGCGAAAAATGGAATTGTTGTCGAAGACCATTACTCGTCCCTTTAAAGATTCCAGATATTTACTTTTCACCGCCTGTCTTGTTCATCCAATCAGTGAGCGTATATTTTGTTTAAAGATCTACTAAAACGGCATTCTCGTTACAATGACCTTCGACGCCATTGAAGGTTAACAAGAATTAGTGAAATTTCCACCGGAAGACTGTGCAGAGTTGAGTACAAATAAATACAAATAGCCAGACAACAGAAATCACAGATCCACTTAAGGTGTTCGATTCCTTCTCTGTCTTTGTTGAACCCATAAGTTACCAGAGAATTTTCCATTTGGTTTCAGTGTTGTAAATAACACCACACTTGGCAAAATATTACAAGTACAGCTTGCTTTGATTTCGGCTCGACGGGCGAAAGATTGTTGTCGAAGTCCATTACTCGTCACTTTTAAGATTCCAGATATTTATTTTTCACCGCCTGTCTTGTTTATCCAAGTGATGTACCATTCTTGAGCTCCATAAGGATATATTTTGTTTAAAGATGCACTAAAATGCCATTCGCGCTACAATGACTTTCGACGCCATTGCAGGTTAATTAAATGTTCTCCTGTGTGCACCAGAGAAAGCTACGCATTACCCCAACCCCCTCAAGCCTAAGAAAATAAGCACAGAAGATTCTATGCACA
>NC_090895.1:12786535-12794035 GCF_036669925.1 Montipora capricornis | reverse complement strand
AGCAAGTTGTACCTTCGTCTGCGTTTGTCGTTGTCATTGTTGTTGTTAACAGTGACGAGGCTGAAGTGGTGTAATAACTTGCTGTACAGGGAAAAAGAAGGGACAAACGGCGGTAGTGCAGGGCAACAATGTGTTGCTTGTGAAAGTGGTACATATCATAAATGTGTAAAATGAATTATATTCTGTGTTGTCACAATTTTAAGAGGACAGTCCTTTTTGGTGCTAAATGAACTGCCAGTAGCGATTGCAATGGTAGAGGAAAATTATCAGCTTAAATACTAATACACATTATGACATACATTCTGCATTGCATACCCTTGGATAGAACTTTTGAATCCTTGAAGTCAGAACATTGTGTCATTTATCTTAACTATACGATGTATCGCTGTTGGTGTTAATAATATTCAATACATGCAGAAATGTTTAAAATTTTTGATTCTCATGGTAGAGATGCCGCATATCCTGAGGGTTCAATATTTCCAAAGAAATTATCCATTCAAATGGTGAGGTTTAACTCAAAGGAGTGCATGTTGTTAAACGTGTAACACATGAATTTGAGAGCAGCAAACTTCCCTCATGCGTTGACAGATGAATTTCCTGAAAACGAAGTTTGCTTCGAAAGCAGCTTTACCATTTGTAACGTTTCATATAGCATAGCACAGCATAGCATACGCCTTTATTCGCCTTGTACTTAAAGGGGCTGGGTCACGCAATTTTAGGCAATTTCAGCACTGATCGAATGGTCATAGAATTAACTAAAATATCAAAATAACTGTGTTAAAAATAGATTTGACATAAATAAGCATACATTACGTGTGGCGGGAAGAAAGTCACGTGTAAAAGAAGGACTTATAATCTGAGTTTTGATCGATCGTCGGATCGCTTCGAGTGTCGAGTATTGAGTTTTAGATTTCAACCGTGCTTAAGGCCTGAAACGGTCAAGTGAAGTGGTAATTCGTATGGAAAATTGTAAAGAGATCATTCACCAGGAAATGAATGAAATATACCATAAAGATTCATTACATGGTCCTTTCGAGTCGGAGGAAATACAAGAAGGAGTAGAACAACAAAGCTGTTGCCGTCATCGAAGGATATTTTGAATTGGAAGAAGGCGAAGTCTACTCAAAAAGGGTGTATGGACATAAAGCGTCATGAATATCGACAAGAACAGGAAAATACGAGATGCACACAGGACCTTTGTGTACAAAACAGTGGGGAATGTGGAGAAAATTTTGACAGAACACGTGGGAGATTTAACGTCGTTCAGGGAAAAGTTAACGGCTCTGAAAGCCTTGTTGACGGAAAAATTGGAAACGACCAAAAAGCTGGATGAAACAATATCAGAGTTCACCAAACCAAAGGAACTGGAGAAAGAAATAGAAGATTGTGGTGAGTTTTGTGGGCACGTTTACAGTATTTTAGCGAAAATCGATTTGAGTTTGGAGAAAGGGAAACATGGCGAACACACACAGGCCCATGCGACAAATCAGGAAAATAGTAGTGTAATGTATTGGGCCGCTAAGTATGTTGGGATAGGAAAAACCATGTGCTTTTGATAGAGGCGGCCATGTTACGTTTGCAATGAAATTGGTTGAGTTAAATCTGTTTGTTTGGATACTTTATTACTCTCGGGAATACTACATTGGCGACGAGGATGGGAAACGAAAAGCAATGGAAAAGAGCGTGTTACCGAAATTTGATTGTTTCTCTGATCCAGCGACGATTGGTCCCCGATGAAAGAGGTGGTTAACTTCATTCGAACTGTACGCGGACGGGAAAGGGCTTATTATAAGCGAAGGAACCACAGCAGCAACTAAGCAGCGGCGACGAGCAATGTTACTCCACCTGGCTGGGCCTGATGTGCAGGAGATATTCACCACCTTAACTGAAACCGGGGATGCTACAAATTACGCCAGTGCTGTTGAAGCTCTCAACGCCTATTTCGTGCCACAGGTAAATTCAGCATTCGCCCGCCAGACCTTTCATCGGATCACACAAAACCCAGGTGAGACAGTTCAGCAATTCGCTACTCGCTTAAGACAAGCAGCTAAAGATTATGATTTTGGCACTGATACCGACAACCAGATAAGAGACGCAGTTTTGAATAAGTGCACTTCCATTTACATCAAACGAAAATTGCTTGAAGAAGGCCAAGGACTGAACTTAACACGCACCCTAGAGGTTGCCGCAAAATGCGAAAAGATAGAAACCCAACTGGCTGCCCTTTCAGAAAAGGGGGTAGAATCAGAACATATCAATAGAATCAATGAGAGAAGTAACAATCCGAGTACTAGCATGCAAGGCCGATTCCAAGGGAGAGATAAGACATGTTATAGATGTGGTTTATTGGGACATTTCGGTCGTGATCCCCAGTGCCCAGCAAAGGGCAAAACATGCAGGAAATGTCGCGGGAAAGATCATTTTGAAAAAGTTTGCAAGACAAAGTCATATGCTCGCCAGGTTGGGGGGGGGGACCCGATGACAATGACCCTGGGCCCCAGTAGGACTATGCATTTAGTATTACAGAAGGAGGACACTCGGAAATGGTCACCGTACAAGTAGGAGGAGTAAACCTTAGGGTGTTAATAGACTCTGGGGCGAGCAGCAACATTATTGACGAGGGGACGTGGGAACAGCTTAAGGTGAAGGGAGTGAAATGTGAATCACAAGTGGCTATCCCAGACAAAAAGCTACACCCATATGCGTCTAGTCAGATACTGCCAGTTAAGGGTAGTTTTTAAGTGCACAGTGAGTGTTTGTGATAGATCCACCAAAGCTGAAGTCTTGGTGATTAAAGGTAGAGGGATGTCGTTGCTTGGGAAGATCACAGCCACAGAACTGGGGAAGTTAAAAGTTGGCATTAACATTGCTATGGTAACAAGTAAAGCTGACAATTTAAAGCAGCAGTACCCAGAGGTATTTGAGGGTGTCGGAAAACTGAAGAACAAACAGATATCTCTGGATATAAACCCCACTGTGAGTGCACAGTGAGTGTTTGTGATAGATCCACCAAAGCTGAAGTCTTGGTGATTAAAGGTAGAGGGATGTCGTTGCTTGGGAAGATCACAGCCACAGAACTGGGGATGTTAAAAGTTGGCATTAACATTGCTATGGTAACAAGTAAAGCTGACAATTTAAAGCAGCAGTACCCAGAGGTATTTGAGGGTGTCGGAAAACTGAAGAACAAACAGATATCTCTGGATATAAACCCCACTGTAAAACCTATTGCACAGCCTTATAAAAGGGTGCCATTTTATTTGAGAGGAAAGATCCGAGATAAGACCACAGAACTGTTGGACATGGGAATAATTGAACCAGTGGAAGGTCCAGCCCCCTGGGTAAACCCTGTGGTGATTGTCCCAAAGGACAACGGGGACATCCGCCTATGTGTGGACATGAGACAGGCCAACCAAGCCATTACGCGAAGACGATATCCAATTCCTACAGTTGATGAGGTGTTACATACAATGAATGGCTCTGAGGTCTTCAGTAAATTAGACCTTAAATGGGGGTACCACCAGTTGGAGTTGAGCCCAGAATCCAGGAAAATCACAACCTTTGCTACACCTGATGGTTTGTTTCGATACAAGCGCTTACTCTTTGGGGTCTGTTCTGCCAGTGAACAATATCAGCATGAAATCGCTTCAGCCTTGGCAGGTATTGAAGGTGTCGAAAACATTTCGGATGACATTGTGGTGCATGGTCCCGACACAGAAACACACAACAGGCGACTCCACCAAACTATAGAGCGTCTGCAAGAGTGCGGTCTCACTTTAAATGCTGAGAAATGTTTGTTCAACACGGACCGGCTGGTGTTCATGGGCATGCTGCTTTCAGAGAAAGGCATTGGTCCTACAGCAGATCGTGTTAAAGCAGTATTAGAGGTGGAAGAACCAAAGAGTGCGTCAGATGTACGTAGCTTTCTGGGTTTAGCCAATTACAGCGGCCGGTTCATACCTCACTTCGCCACTTTATCTGAACCACTGCGAAGACTGACACGGAAAGAGACACCCTTTGAATTTGGACCAGAGCAGAAGACGTCCTTTGAATGTCTCAAAAAGAAGATGGCAGAAGCTTGTACTTTGGCATATTTCGATGGGAATGCGCCCACCAAGATAATCACGGACGCCAGTCCAGTTGGGCTGGGCGCTGTTCTCGTACAGAAGCAGGACAGTACATGGACACCGGTATGTTATGCAAGTCGTAGTTTGACTGGATGTGAGCAGAGATACTCCCAGACAGAGAAGGAGGCGCTCGGTGTGGTGCGGGCATGCGAGAGATTCCATGTCTATGTGTATGGGATGCAGTTTGTTGTAGAGACCGACCACAAGCCTTTAGAGGTCATATATGGTCCACGGTCAAGACCATGTGCACGGATAGAACGATGGGTTCTCAGATTACAGCCATATGATTTCAGTGTGATACACAGGCCTGGGCGCGAGAACATTGCTGATCCATTGTCGCGTCTACTCCATACGAGGGTCGAACCTGACAACCACCAGCGGTGCACTGAGGAGTATGTTAGGTTTGTTGCTGCAAGTGCAACACCAACGGCACTCACAACACGTGAGATAGAAGAGGCCTCTGCCGATGATGAAGAGCTGAAAGAAGTGAGGAAAGCTATTGTAACGGGGCGGTTTGAAAAGTGTAGACAATATATGACAGTGGCGGGGGAGTTGTGTGTCATTGGTCAGCTCGTGCTTAGAGGTACACGCATTATTATTCCTAGTAAGTTGCAGCCAAGGACCTTAGCACTTGCTCATGAAGGCCACTTGGGCGTGGTTGGCACCAAACAGAACCTCAGAACCAAGGTGTGGTGGCCCGGGATGGATAAAGCAGCGAAGAGACATTGCCGAGCATGCCATGGGTGTCAGCTGGTGGCACAACCAGATCCTCCTAAACCTATTCGATCCACCTCATTACCCGATGGACTCTGGCAAGACTTAGCAGTAGATTTAATGGGACGGCTACCATCTGGACATTCACTATTGGTCATTTTTGATTACTACAGCCGATTTTACGAAGTCGAGGTTATGCAGTCCACTACCGCTGAAAACATCATAGACCGTCTGGCTGACACCTTCTGCAGACATGGGCTGCCAAATACCATCAAGTCCGATAATGGTCCACAATTCAAGTCGAATGAATTTAGAGAATATTGTGAACAGCATAATATTATACATCAGAAAGTTACTGCCAAGTGGGCCCAAGCCAACGGAGAAGTCGAAAGACAGAATCGGTCACTGTTGAAACGACTACAAATTGCTCAGGCAGAGAACAAACCATGGAGAGCAGAATTAAGGAGGTATCTCTCTGCCTACAGAAGCATTCCCCATAATACGACTGGAAGGAGTCCCGCTGAGCTACTTTTTAACCGAAAAGTCAAGGGGAAGATCCCTGATTTAAGCATCGGCCATGCCTATGACTATGAACTACACGATTGCGATGCTGAGCAGAAAGCTAAGAGTAAAGCTTACGCAGACATACACCGCAGGGCTAGCCCCTCCAGCATTGAACTGGGTGATGAAGTGCTTGTCCAACAAGACAAGACTAACAAACTCAGCACAGCATTTAACCCAAATCCCTGTAAGGTTGTCAGTAAGACTGGGAACAGCCTCGTGGTAGAGAGTCCAACAGGGAACCAGTATTCCAGAAACACAAGTCATGTGAAGCAATACATTAGAGAGGGAGATCCCACACTCCAACAAGGGTCAGACTCTGTGTCAACACCCCCCAGACCCCAGCAGGAACTAGACCCTGTGCCATCACCTTACCAACCAGCCGTACCAGAATCGACTGCCGGGCTGCTGGATAGAGGGGAGTGCCCCAATCTGCAGGAGAATGGTGGAGCGGCACCAGAACCATCAAGGAATCTGAGACCCCAGAGGACAAGGAGATTGCCAGAGAGATTAAAAGATTATGTTGTTAATTTTCTTTGGGGAACATGAACACTGATTCTCTCTCTTCAGAACTATATACAGTTTGAACATTTAAGTTTTAGAAGAAGAGACGTCATCGTTAGTATGGTTGACTTAATTATTCGTGGAGATTCCTTTATTGTTGTAAGAGAGCATTTTTCTGAGGATAGGGGAGATGTAATGTATTGGGCCGCTAAGTATGTTGGGATAGGAAAAACCATGTGCTTTTGATAGCGGCGGCCATGTTACGTTTGCAATGAAATTGGTTGAGTTAAATCTGTTTGTTTGGATACTTTATTACTCTCGGGAATACTACAAGTAGTACCAGAAATACCGAAAGCGCAAAAGTGAAACTACCTAAACTCGAACTCAAATCCTTTTCGGGAAATTATCAAGAATGGCAGGGTTTCTGGGACACATTTCAATCTGCTGTCGATGGAAATACTGGCATCTTGGTCATTGAAAAATTCACCTATCTGAAGAGTTGTGTAACAAGCAATGCTGAATCCGCAATTGCTGGACTGCCTCTGACCGCAGACAATTATAAAGTAGCCATTGACATTCTTAAGGACCGATTTGGTAAGCCGCAGTTGCTGATGTCAAATTATATGGATGCCTTCTTGAAACTTCCATCTGTCAATTCAGTGCATGAAACAAAGAAATTACGTGAATTGTTTGACAAGATTGAAATCAACATTCGAGGTTTGAATGCGTTAGGAGTTGAATCACGGTCCTTTGGGAATTTATTGGTCCCAGTCGTGATGGAAAAAATCCCCTCAGAGTTACGATTGATTGCAAGCCGTAAGTTTGGCAGTGAGGAATCATGGAATCTTGATGCCTTGTTGAGTGCAATGAAAACTGAGTTGGAAGCCAGGGACAGATGTACTGCAATGAAAAAAAGTGGTGCAAATGCCAATACACCCAGGTTTGAACAGTACAGAGCAAGAAGCAAACAACCCCATTCTGCCTCTGCCCTTTATACAGGCAGTGAGGAATTTACTCAACAATGTGTTTTTTGCAAGAAGAATCACAAATCCATTAACTGCATGACCATCACTGAACCGAAAGCTAGGAGAACAATTCTGAGACGAAATGGCAAGTGTTTTGTGTGCCTGAAGGGTGGCCATATCTTCACAAATTGTCCATCAAAGGCAAAATGCTTTAACTGTGAAGGTAGACACCATGTAACCATTTGTGAAAGAATAAGGAACATTCCAATATCCGGGAATGTAGTTAGTGACGAGGCACCACCACATGGATCTGAATCATCTCAAGATAGGAGCGGAGAAGCTGCAAATTCAGCAATGCACGTTTGCAACAATGCCAACTCTGTGTTGTTACAGGTAGC
This sequence comes from Montipora capricornis, assembly GCF_036669925.1. NCBI lineage: Eukaryota > Metazoa > Cnidaria > Anthozoa > Scleractinia > Acroporidae > Montipora > Montipora capricornis. Next base: position 12,786,769 of record NC_090895.1, on the reverse strand, counting down.
CCAAGCCTTTGTTTGCAGACCAGATAACCAACAACTTGGATTGAATGCCCATGTGATATTTTATACCTGTAGCCAGAGATCATACATAACCAGTAAGGCATGTGAACAATTGAACCTACCAACCATTGGTAAGGAGACACTTTTGATCAAAACATTTGGAGATAACTCAGCCTCTGTGAAGGAATGTGATGTTGTGCAATTGTGTGTCAGAACATTGGATGAAATGAATGTGTA